>NC_080676.1:138417856-138720886 GCF_030445035.2 Dasypus novemcinctus
CCTGTTATACAGGGTAGAACCTATGATAATTTAACAGCCTGCCAAATGAATATAATAATTGTAGTATCTATCCCATGGCTTTATTTTGGGAATTGAATTAGACAATGTATATAAATTGGATAGCACCATAGCTGGCATCTAGTAAGTGTTTTAATTTTGAAGGCACACAATATTTATGAAGAAACAAATTTGTATGAAATGTTAGTACTTTGACTTTTTATTAGGTGGTGCTGTCAAATTGTGTTTCAATCAAAAAAGACATACATAAATCATTGAGAAGATGAAAACAATCCCCAAAATGTAGGTTACAACTTAGACTTTACTCGAACACCACAAATAAAATATTTGGGGTAATTGCTATTGTGATTATTTTAGCCACAGAAAGAATTTATTTTTTGTCCAATATTTTTACTATGAATGTATGTTCCTGTGCATGTGTGTGTGTGAGAGAGAGAGAGAGACTTTTTAATGGGAAAAGTTATTGTAAAACACCTCAACATTTTATCTACCAAATAAAGATTTTAGTCAAGATTTCCTGCTGGTATATGTCACAGCTGCTGTGATCCTTACAAATATGTTTGTTGTAGATTTGTGCTAGGAGATGTTTTTCTTTTAAAAGCTGTGGAAGAAACTAAAGAGGAACAAAAGAACAGAGTAATACATGGTTTCTTTTACTCTATGGCCATATTGATATTTTGGGATTAACTTTAAGATATATAAACTTCAGATGATAATCATTGAAAACCCACTCCACTGCACTGTGGATGCCACTTCAATCTCCTGTTAAAAATTGTAAGTCTGTAAAACACAGACAAAGCTTGAATAGTAGAAATACCACAGGATTTACAGTGTTTTTCTTGGCAAAAAGATGTAGTAATACTCACCTTATGGAATTATCTTGAGTATTAAGTTAATTAATATGAATTAAAATTGATAGGAAATACCATTCTCATATTAGGAAGAATATATGGTAGTAGCAGTGCATGAGTCAGTGTTATCAATATGATTGCATCAGTGAACCAAAGTAGGTCTTTTAAAGGGGCATGATCATCATTTGAGCCCACAACTTATATATCACATGATGCCATCAAGTAGGACAGTTGTGTTCCTAAATACAACTCTGATCATTCCATCTTCTGACTTACTTTTCTAAGAACCCCATCCCCTCATTGATTTCTTAGACAAGTCTAGATTTATTACTAAATCTTAATTAAGTACAAATTAACTCTCCAGCAAAGCACTTGATGCATAACACATTTTTTTTTTTCCTTCACAAACCTCTCTTGGCTTTTCCATATGCTAACCCCTCTTTAGCCATCTTCTTTTCTTTCTTATTTATCTGGTGAAGTGTCTTCTGTCAAGACGCTTCCTCCTGAAATTTATCTGAAACAGCTTAATGGTAACAACCTCTGGAGCCACACCACTTGGGTTAAATTTTTTTTTTCTTTGGAGGTTAAATTTTTGATAACACCACTCGTTAGTTGTTTGATTTGGGGCAAGTTATTTAAACTCTTGGGGGCTCAGTTTTCTTCATTAGAGAAGAAGGTAGTATTAGTGCTGAACTTGTAGGATATGCATACAAACTAAACGTAATGGCGTGTGTAAAGTGCTCTGAAAAACTTATGTCTCAATGGATGTTATCTATTTTTTTCTACATACAATGTAGTTTATGTATTCATTAACTATGATTCTGGTTTATATATCTGCTTTCTGTAGGGGACAGTGAACTTCCTGATTGTAAGTAAAAATGTTCTTACTCGACTTTGTCTATCTTAAAGTCCAGCAAATGGCAGGGGATTAATATTTTGGTGGTTGTTATGCTTAGTTTTAAGACATTCCTGTAGTTTAGATACCTTCTTAAGAGGTGTTCATAATGACTTAAATTTGTGACTGTCCTGTAGCAGTTTGATATTGTTTATGAATTCCAAGAAGAAATAGAGATTATGATTGTAAACTGGTCTGGCTTGATAACACTTTGATTGTATTAGATTCAGCTGAGATATTTGATTAACTTATGTTAAGATTAGGGCTCTGATCCAACCAGGTCATTAGAGTGTGACTCGGCAGGCAACAAGTCCTAGCTCCCTTGGGGATAAACAGACACTTACATGGAAGTAAATACATAGAGAAGGAGAACACAAAAGTAGATATGGAGGAGGAGAAAATCCTCCATAGACATTGTTTGGGAAGAGAGATGAGCCTGATAGTCTACAGCTGACCTAGTGGAAAGACCAGAGCAGCTGAGCCCAGAAAGGCATGAGCCTGGGGAGAGATATGAGTCTTATGCCAGTCTACAGCTAGGATAGGAAGAAGCTGGGTCCCCAGAGCATTAAGAGGAAAGAGGAAGGCTTAACCCTCACAGACATGACCCACCATCTTGCTTCAGCACATGGCAACAGACTTTGGGAGGAAGTAACTTTGAGTTGGACTCTTTAGGGCCTTATAACTGTAAGCTTACACCCCAAATAAATACCCTTTATAAAAGCCAGCAGCGTTCTGGTACTTTGCATCAGCGCCCCTTTGGCTAATACACATCCAAACATTTAAATCTCTGATTTCCTTCAGGTAATCATACACATGTATATACACAAACACACATATATTATTTAAATATATATTTATATTTATATATTTATATTTATTTAAAACTGCTTTTAAAATACATTATTTCCTTTTCCCACTCATCCTTATTGGCATACTCCAACCTAGCAGTGTGCAAATCACCCTTTCTAACCGTTTTTGTTACCCCTCTTGGTTCAACTTTATCATGTTTCTTGAAAGCACCAAAAGTTCTTTTAGCTCATTTTTCAGCTATGTGTCTGAACTGATATTGTAGTTTGGGAAAATTTTTTACCTATTGATATTTTTCAGTTTAATGAATGTCCACAATTTGATAAATCTCTATTTTTTTGCTACTCGGCAAAGAACATATGAGTAAAAACAAGCAAAATCTAAACAAAAAATAGAAAAATATCTAAGAAAATTTAATAATTATGAAAAGCTATGTCCTAAATAGCATGCAGTTTTGTTTTTTTTTTTAATATATGTGGTTTCCTTATTAAACACGTCTCTAAAAGAAAAATGTTAGTATTTGCTGCTAGGGCTTATTACAGCTTCCTAAACACCATTTTTAAATAGGAGAAGCTACCTATGTATATATAGCCACTTTATGAAAGAGCTTATATCTTTTCTCAGAAAGGAGTACATGATATCAGTTGTTTTGTACAAGTGAGAGATACCATACAATTAATAATTAAATAGTTTCATTAAAGTTTGCTTTAAATAATAAAGATTATACTTGAAAATATCCCAAGGAAATTTCATATTTTATTGAGTATTTAAGATAATATTTATAATTCTTTATATTTTTTGAGACAATTAAGGGAATTTTTGCTAAGTACATATTTTTAAAATAGTAATTATTTTTTAAAAATAGAAAAATATGCTTGGAAGGAATGCTAGTTTTGCTAATGGGTTTTCATTTAGATTTTAAGTATTCATTAACCAGGAGGTGGCTAATGAGCAGATATTTAATGAGTAATAGAAACGAATAGACAGTTTTTTGGGGTTGTTTATTTCATACTGTGGAGGTTTATGAAACAAACAAAAAATCTAAAAAGTATCAGATTTCATGGGATTTTATGGAAAGATGTTCTGATAACAGAATTGAATATGATGTGTTAACTTGCATTACATTTTCAGAAAAAATATTGATGCAACTTAATGATAAATCAAACTAACATACAAATAGCTTTAAAAATTATTGAATCAATAAAAGTAATTAATCTAGTATTAAATAATTATACAGTACTTTCTTATCCATCTTATATCTCATTGCTTTGCTAATGGCCATTTTACTGTTCCTTTACTGGTGTGGAAATTTTTGTGGTATTTTGTTTTGTTTTTCAAGTTCTATACATGCATGTATTCTTCCATCTTGGATTCATTTCTACCAACCTATGGTTTTCCATATTCTCTACATCTCTCATAACATTATCACAGAGCACTGAAAAAATAATTAGAAAATTTTACATGCATAATTATCACTAAACATTTGGAAAATATATTAAATAAATTTGCATTTTTATGAAAAGAGAAATTCCCAATATTCATTGCCTTTTCCATTTGAAGCTGATTTTTTTTTGCTTTTTTCTTTTTGGTCTGTTATATAAACCCATGTTTTCAATGTAGAACTCTAAACTTTAGTCTCCTAAGCAAAAATTTGCAAAGAACCAAGTTGCTGGGCTTCTGCCTTAATAAAAATCATTTACTGGTATAACTCAGCCAATGTTTTCCTTTTATGGGCCCTTAAGCACTATAGTTATTTTATTTTTAATGGTTGGTATTAATTTTACTTTGTGTCTCCACAGTTAACATCAAAGCAAAAACCATAGCCTTTTTCTGAATTTTACTTTCTTCTACTGATTAAACCAAATTATTTTAATTGTAGCCCCCATCAAATATGAAATATATTTTGGGAGTAGTGGAGTTGTATTAATCATAATTAATTCCATAATTTATCACTGTAGGCACTGTGGAAATTGGAAAGCATTTGGTTTTTATTTCATTTTCTTACTTTTGTTTTTATCTTTAATTTTTATGCAGATGCAACTAACCTCTACATATTAAATACCCTATAATGATTAAATTCTAATGTAATTTTTCATGTCTATAAAATACTACTACATTAGGCTTCTAATTACACGTTTGATACTTTTTAATGGATTCATAACTGATGCTGTAGGCCTTCTGAATTGCCTAATAGAAAAAGCAGGAGAATTGGAATCAGCCACTTACTGTCATGGTCTCTTTTTACTCAAGATATTTCTATAAGGAACTTACTTCAAGTCTTCAGTGCCTATTCAAGACTTGTTGTGAATATTAAGTAAGATCATGCATAAAAATGGACTTTTAATAGTGTCAGTACTATGCAAGTGATGATATAATTATTGGGGTTGGAGCATTTGAAGATGACCTGATTAATTACTCTAACTTAGTAGAGACATCATTATCTTACTACAGAGGACACAGATCAAGTTGACTGATCAAATGACTACTTGAGTCGACTAACTGGAAATTGCAAAATTGTGATATTTTATCCCTTCCTCTCTGACAACTGCAAATGCTAAAATGATTTTATACCTCATAAATCTTTTCAAAAACCTGATCTATTTAATTTGTATTTCCCAGAAACTCTCCAGATATATCCCAGAGATAGAAAAGGAAAAGGTGTCAATTTCCTTAAGGATATGCTGGAGAAACTATCATTTTAAAACTCATGTAGTTCACCTGTACCTAAACCAGATTTTATTAATAGCAGGAGTTATAGCAGAGATTATGTCCCTCTCACATGACTACTTGGAATTCAAGGGTGGAGTCGGGGTGGATTTATAAATGTTAAAAAATACTTGTTTCTCAAACACCATCTTTCAGGTCAAAGTAAAGATTATTCATTGATTCATGTTGCTTCCTTTCTTTATCTTTGAATTCTTTAGATTTCCTTTTTAAGGTCTAAGTTTAAGTTACCATACTTCACTTAGCCTAGCCCTTTTATTGTATGGGTGTCTATTTTTATTTTTCCTACTAGAATGAAAGATCTCCATATCAGAAACTGTGTCTTATTTTTCTTTGGATTCTCCCCAGGGCCTGCTACTTGCCTATCACTGGTCTAGCAAGGAGAATAGAAGATATCATAGTATTGGGAGTGGTACTTTCTCTGTGCCTCTGTCTTGATCCAGGAAAGAATAATAAATACAGCACCTATATCCCAATGTATTTGTGAGGGTTAAACCATGTAATACTTGAACTATACCTAAATTAGTGCTTGGCACACATAGATAATAAAAATGTTAGCTTTTTTTAGTTAACACTAGTATTTTTTATTCTTGATGTTGTAGGAAACTTAATAACACTATTAAAATTGATTTGACTAAGGAAATTATTAAATATTTGTTTGGTAACTGTTTAAATCTTGATTTATTTTCATGAGTTTAGCAGTTTGAGAATATTGATGAATTCCAAAAAGAAATATTAGATTATGTTTGTAAACTGATTTCTCCTCTGGGCATATTAGATTATATTGGATTCATAGATTTATTTGATTAAGTAATTACGTAAACCTCTTATGCTAGTAAGGTGTTGAGTCCCCACCCTTCTGTAGGTAGGGACTCACAGATAAAATGCATGGCAAAGGACAGAGTTGAGGGTTTTTAATGTTGAAGTTTTGATGTTGGAGTTTGATGCTGAAGCCTTAAGCTGGAGTCTCAGGAAGAGAAGAACCCTAAGCCTGGAAAGGAGCAAGCCCTGGGAAGAAAGGAACCCAGGAAGCCTGAAACCTTGCAAACATCGGCAGCCATCTTCCTCCAACACATGAAAATAGACTTTGGTGAGAAAAGTAACTTATGTTTTATGGCCTGGTATCTGTAAGCTCCTATCCAAAATAAATACCCTTTATCAGAAGCAACCAATTTCTGATATTTTGGTGCTGAGGAGTGGGGAAGTAATTTTACAGTTACTGAAATGCAGGAATGGTTTTATAAATAGGAAAGGGGTATTTTTTGGAAAAATTGTGAGATGCTTGGAAGAAAAGACCTACAGTGCTTTGAAGAATCTGTTGATAACAGTATGGATGCTAAAGAGACTTTTTATGATGCCTTAGAAGTAAATGATGAACTATTATTGGAAGCTGGAGGAAAGGCGATCCATGCGTTAAAGTTGCAGAGAACTTAACAAGATTAACTCCTGGTGTTTTATGGAAGGCAGAATTTGAAAATGGTGAGGCTGGGCATTTAGCTAAAGAAATTTCCAAAGTAAACCTGGAGTATGTGGCCTGGCTTCTGATTGCAGCTTATAGTAAAATGCTAGAGGAGAGAGATATGCTGAGGACTGACCTGTCGAGCAAAAAGAAAACAGAAACTGATTCTGGAAATTCCAAGCTTCTGGAAATCAAGTTCCCAGAAGAAAGTGCCCCATTGGAGGACTTAACTAAACTTAGAACCGGTAAATTAAGATTGAAGATGCAGTTATCTAGGAAAGACTGGTGGAAAATACTGTCTGATGGCTTGGACCCCTGCTTGCTGCAGGCTAAACCAACAAGGTTTTTGAGGAAGCTGTATGAACAAAACCAGTCAACCTGGAATAAAAAGGACATGGAAAGGAGAGATTGAAGGAGAAACAGCTTTAAGAGGAAAACCATGGAAGCTGAGATCTAGAATTAGGACATCACCTTTGGCCATGAAAGGAACCCCACCCATGTGCCCAAGCAGTTGAAGAGGGTGGATATTCCTGTCTGATGTTCTTGGAGAGTTTTGCTGCCCCAGGGTACAGAAAGGGGGAAAACATTCCCTAAGGATTAGGGCAGTTAAGGTCAGCACCCCACAGGTCTCAGAGGGGTGGACCTGTCCTCCAAAGGTTAGGGAAGGCCAGGTGGTCAATTGATTGCTCTGAGAGGTTTGAGCCTGTATGCCAAATGTTAGGGGGAATGTTATCTTCCATCACTGTTCTAGGGGGGGTTAAAACTCTAACCCAAAGTTTGAGTAAAGTGTGACAATCACCCCAACACTCTTGCAGAGATAGGTCTGGAGCTTGGTCCACACCTAGATGCTCGCTGAGGGTGGAACCAAGAAAATGGCCATTGGGCAAGCCAGTGGAAAGGATGGGTCCCCATATGGCCCCAAGAAGAAGAAACCATCATCTTAAAATGACTCTTAGACTGAAATTGAATGGAGGATGCCTTGCAAATTTACAGAAATGTAGAGGACCCATAACTCATGGTTCCCTTACAGTTTCTCCTTACTGTAATGAAAATGTTTATCCTTTGTCCATTTGTGTATTGGAAGTAGATAAATGGTTTTGTAAGTTTCAGAGGTTTACAGTGGACAGAACTTTGCCCCAGCACAAAACTGTATTTCTTTAAATTGATTGTGATATGATTGAATACTTGCATTGTAACTTACTTAAGGTATTTTTTAAAAATTGTAATGTCTTTTTGGAATTCAGAGGGTGGAGTATAGCAGCTTGATATTATTGATGAATTCCAAAAAGAAATACTGGATTATTTTTGTAAACTGATCTTTTTTCTCTGGGGTTATTAGATTATATTGGTACTCATAGATAATAGGCATGGCAAAGGACAGAGTTGAGGGTTTTTAATGTTGAAGTTTTGATGTTGGAGTTTGATGCTGAAGCCTTAAGCTGGAACCCTGGGAAGAGAGGAACCCTCAGCCTGGAAAGAAGCAAGCCCTGGGAAGAGAGGAATCCAGGAAGCCTGAACCCTTGCAAACATCAGCAGCCATCTTCCTCCAACTTGGTGAGGAAAGTAACTTATGCTTTCATGGCCTGGTATCTGCAAACTCCTACCCCAAATAAATACCCTTTATAAAAACAACCAATTTCTGGTATTTTGCATCAGCTGACTAATACAACCAGGATACTTTAAATTTGTCACTCTCCAGACAAGGTAATCTGGGCCCAACCTGACTTACTACCCAATATGACATTCTGTGCAAAATCCCCTTCAATTAAAAACATATTCTCCCAGCTGCAGGGAAGGATGTCATTAGCAGATTTCAGCTATCAGTCAGTTCTGGGATTGTATCAGCTCTAGAAGGTCCCTTGCCTGATGTCATACTCCCTCATACTGCTTACCTGGTCAGCACTCAGCCAGTGACTAGTTGAGGTGGGATCTAAAGTTCTTGGCCAAACCTGCTGTGTTGGTTTGAAGTTGTATGTATCCCAGAAAAAAAAAAAAAAAGTTCTTAAATCTAATCCCTTTCTGTGGTTGTGAACCGGTTGTAAGTAGGGACCTTTTGATGATGTTACTTCAGTTAAGGCATAGTCCAGGATGGACCTTGACCCTATTACTGAGATAAAAAGAGAGAAAGACACAGAAGCAAGAAGCTGAAAAGAACTCAGAAGAGAAGGAAGAGACCAGGAGACACTGCCATGTACCTTGACATGTGACAAGGTAAGGACCAATGGTTACCAGCAGTCAGCCCCAGAATATTAGTCTTGGAGAGAAAGCATTGCCTTGATGATGCCTTGATTTAGACATTTCCTTCATCTCAAAACTGTAAGGTAATAAATTCCTGTTAAGTCAACCCATTTCATAGTATTTGATGGCACAGTTTAGGAAGCTAAAACAACTGTCCATCTCAGAAAAAGTCTAAAGTTTCATTCAAGCTCCAGAGCCCACCATGGGATTAGCTGTGACAGCCTTAGGGACTCTATTGCAGCTTGACTTCTCCCTCTGCCCAATCCTACTTCTTTCTCTTCCCTTTCACAGGTGTTGATCCCAAGGGCACTCCTTAATAAACATCCTGCATGCTAAACTGTACCTCAGAGGCTGTTTCCAGGAAACCCAGTCCAAATATTAAATAATCACCCAGAGTGTATAATTTTGTAAATAGTGGATTCTTAATAAATGGCTATCAAATTGAGCTGAAGAACAAAATATAAAGAACTGAGTGTTAGAATCCAAATTATCACTCAGGTTTCTTGAACCACATTAGGCTAGAGATAAGACTAGTCTTAATAGGTATTTTAGCTGAATGTTGAAGCTTCTGCACCAACTACAGAACATAATACCAGAGCAGGGTCATGACAGACATTGTGTGAAAGAGGTAGCAGAGAGTTTCTGTAACTTTGGTCATATTTTCCATTTCACAAATTCTTTTACTCATCCTTCATCTTCAATTTTTTTATTCTTTAGGACTCACAAAAGTGCATGAATAATATTATCTCAGCTACTGCAAGACAAATCTAATTTCCTCCTTTGTAGTTTTCCATGGCCAAAATCTCTGAGGTAAAAGAAATTGTGGCTCAGGGGATTGACTTCAAAGGTCTGTCCCCATGTTATTGTTGATAACAGGCTTGGGTCTACAGGGGAAGGAGATCCTCCCTTTTTCCATGTTTTTAGTAAACTTGGTAACTTGGAACTGAAACATGTGACGCCCTTTTTTCCTTTATGTATTTCAGATATTTTTGTGTAAGTTCTTTCAGGTGTACCTTGTAGGTCTTTGTCCTGAGAGTCTAAATATCTATGGGGCCTAAACTGGACAAGTATCTGAATAATTGTCCACAGCTTTGAGAAGTTAAAATAATTTCTTTCCTCAAACCCATAGACTCCATCATCTTTAGACTAAATTTGTTTCGCAGAAGCATCACCACACCATAATCCTGCTGACCAGACAAGTTCAGACAAGTCACAAACCTTATAATGAACTCAATTTAGGCTCCAGCTGGGGCTTCCACTATAATTAGAATATAAATGATTATGTAGTGTCCTGTTTACTTTGTTCCTCAAAAATAAAAATAAAACTAGCTAATATTAGAATACTTAACAAAACAAAAACTTTTTGGCCTCTTAAGGAATTTGGAGGAAATAAAGGGTTCATGAGTTTCAGATTGTCACTTATATATTTTTTCTTTATTGTATTTTGCTTCACTTCACTATTCTCCTTACAAGTACTCACCTTTACTCACTCTTTAAGAAGGTGGTGTGTATATGATTTTCTTCATAGCAGACAACCTCCTTCATTGAAAAATTGCCAATAACAGCAGCAAACAAAAAATAAACAACAGAAAGGTGTGTGTGATTGCTTAAATTCAATTGTGAAAAGACTGACAGCTAGTTATAATTCTAGAAAATTAGCAAAATATGTTAGTAAGCTTTATTTAGCAATTTAAAATTGGCTTCTGAGTGAATAAATTATAGTTGTACATTTAAATGTTAAAAGGACAAATGGGTTTGCCTTATAATTTTGGGGGGAACATCAGAATATGTTGATACATTTTTCCCCCTCTTTTATGTTTATATTTCTAACATAATATTTTGAAAATTTGTATCTATATTCTTAAGTGAATATAAGATATTGTTCTGTACTTGTTTAAATTGCAAAAGAATTGTCTCGTATTATGAAGTTTGATGAAACTCATCTGCAAGATATATGAGCCAGGTGCCATTTTAAATAGTTATCTTTGATAAAGTCCCTACATTTTTATAATATTTTCCCACTTTAGATTTCCTGATATACTGGAGGTTTACTTTGTAGAATATATTTTATTAAAAATAATTTTGTCAAAATTTTGATTTATTTTGCCACTTATTTCTAATAAAATTACTAATTTTTCATATAAATACTATACAATCTTTTTAATTGATAATGCTGTATACTTTTGTTTTCTTATTTATTTTGTAACAACTGTAATTTATTGAGGTACTAGTTTTTATTTGTATTCATACCCTTTCAACCTTTTTTGTGTTTTCTGTTATATTAAAGTCATCATTTATGCATATTAATTACTCTCCTAATTTTACTTGGTTTATTTTGTTGCTGTTTTTCTGTTTATTATATTTTTTTACTAGTGAAAGTTTTACTTCTTTGAAAATTTCTCTGAATACAGCTTTAATTATTTCTATAGGTTTGTGTATAAACTATTCCTTTTTGACCCTAGGTCTTTGTTAATTTGGAAACTCAGTTTTGATGTCCACATAGGTTTGGGGGATGATATTTAGAAATATCAACTACATAACTCAAGTCAAAATATGGAAGCACACTTGACATTTCCACTGGTTTGATTTCAGAATTTAAAATGCTGATTTCTGTTTAGTTTAGTTTAGATTATTATTTTTTGAGACAAAATTTATTATATACTTATTGTAAGAGTTTAAACTATAAAAAGATCAATAATCTTTAAGGCAATCGTAGTTATGCTTTAGCTTAAAATAATTCACTATGCATACCTTCTCTCCAAACCAATTCATTTATCACCATTCTTCTTGAAAAGTAAAATTGTTTAGAATATTTATAAAATGCTGTTTTCAGACATTTTGTCAGGTGAATATTTGTTACAAAAGGCAAACAACATACTTAAATTTGTTGAAAATTGAAATCTGAAGTGTTAAAGGACCATCGTTGTAGATTTAGGAGAAACTGATTTTGACAAAGTAAACATTATAAACAACAGATCATTCTTACCTGCTCAACCAGGAATTGCCAATTATTTTGATCACTTTGTCTTATCACATAAACTGAATTACAAATCTTGAAGAATATTTCATATTAGGAGTCTAGAATAAAACTGAAATAAAATCCATGAAACTACCCAACATGAGCAATGATGACCAAATTAAACCATGGACTATAGTTTATGGTTCAGTTATAAAAATGTGCTTTCATCAATTGTAACAATGTTCAACATTGAATATGCAGTGGTATATGGGAATTCTGTATTTATACATGGCTTTTGTAAATCCACAACTTCTCTAATAAAAAAATACGTGAAAAGGAAACACAATACGATTTCATGTATATAAGGTTTTAAACAGTCAAAACTAAATAATGTATTGTTTCGGAATATCTGTTTAGGTGATTAAAATATTTTTAAAATCCATGGAAAAAAGAGTCTAGGAATACATATAAATTCATTGTTGAGCCTGCTTAGTCCATAATATAAAGATTAACCCATATAAACACATGACTTGCATTTAAAATTTTATTTAATCTATTTTACTTCTGTTCTAATGAATGAAAATTTAGAGGCATGCTTTGTAATCATAGGCTTGGTAATATCTGTCATAATGTACTATCAATGAGTAATTACTTACTTAAATGTTAATATTAACCCATAAGCCTATGAAATCTATGTACATTAATACTTACAGTGTTGTGGTTAATAATTTCTAGAGTTAATTATTAGACATAGTTGAAGATTCCTCCTGCAAGTATGTGCATAAATGGAAATAAATACAGCCATTAAATTTCAAAATAATAGCGAGACAGTAATGTCTCCAGGTAAGTCTCTAGCTAACAACTCTGTAGTTAAGTGAATCAAAAAGCCAGAAAATTGCTTCCAAATGAAGTGATATTGAACTCTCATTTAAATTGATAGAAGAGAAAATAAACTGAAAATTTGACTTAAATAATATACTTTTGTGAAAATTAAATCGTTTGCTTTTTAAATTTAGCTTCTGAATATTTGTCTTGAAGAGAACTGTGGAATAATTATAGCAAAACCTGCATAGTGTGCTATTTGAAACTAGCCTTTGACTTTTTAAAAAATTTTCTCTCCTAACCCTAAAGAAATAATCCATGATGTCATCTTTGCCTCATAAAATTGTACAGTTAAACACATTGTCACAGTGAAAATAACTAAATGCAGAAATTTTTTGCTTGACAACCTAAATTGGGATCATTTTCTTTTATTTTGAGGGTCACAGGAAAACTGCATGTTACAAACACCTTAGAAGAAAATGAAACATAAAAATATCAGATACAAGAAAGAAATGTGTATATGTATACCTAACCTGTTGAGTGTTGTTATATACATGATATTGTGGATAAACAGAGATAGAAAGGTAAAACAGAGAAGACCCTGAGGTTAGCAAATTACCTCCCACAACATTCGTATGTTCCTTATGTGTTCATCCTGTGTAGCCATTGAAATAATGTGCATGTGCTTATGTGTATGTGAGTATGCCAACTAGGTCCTTTATATGGATGCTTTAAAAATAACTTCATCATCTCTCTTGAACAAGCTAGATACTATCCAGTAGGTCATAAATAGGAAACTACCATGACCATTTTCTTTGCTAAAAATAATGAAAATTTTCAGGTAAGATACTTTTAGGGAAAGGGTTATTATGAAGAAATGAAACAACTTTGAGAGCAGTTTTGCTTGCCCATTTTCTTCTTATTCCGTGCTCATTAGTTTGGTGGAAATATAGTGAACAGTCAAGCAAAAACATATCCCAAAGCAAAATGGAAAGCACTTAGTGAAATAGGAGTAGAGGTTAGCAATTAGAAAAAAGCTCAGGGGCATCACTTAGTAGCAGTTATTTACACTTCCTAAGACTCAGTTTCCTCACTTGTGAAATGAAAATAATAATGGAGACTAATTCATAGGCATGATATGGAAATTAAGAGAGAAAATCTGTGTATATTCAAAGCTTGGTGTATACCATGATGAGTAATCATTAGCTCTTATTGCTGTTGTTATACATAAACATCCCTCAGTGTGTATTACACATTTCTATGGGACTAGAAATCCATTAGACTGCATAAAAGCTAAGAGTACACTTTTTCTTAAACCACTTCCTTTTAGCCAGAACTTTAATGTCACTAAACCATTTTCTTTCTGAGAATAGAAATTCTGGCTTGAGAATTTTTATTTGCATTGATTCAACCACTCACCTTATACATAGGAAAGAAATAATGAAGGGCAAAATCCACTGTTTAATTTACTGAAATATTAGAAATTCTGCAAAATACTGACAGGATTTATTTCAAAATCTAAGCACTGAGTCGGGAAGTCATGTTTTTTCCATGAAGCTTTTAATTTAATTCATATCTTGATCAACAATGTTGAGTAATTTTGAGGAAAAGTGGCAAAAACTTATTTCAATTTGAATTAGTGAAGACATTGATTTTATTTGACTTACTTTTTTCTTTAATATTTTTGATGATGCAAGTTTATTTTATGTCAGTAGGGTTATGTTTCCTAATCATCTGACTCCTCCGTAAAGTTGCAAAAATTCCTCCTAAGAGACACTAAAAGAAATGGGAAGCAAGTGACATGAGACATGTGTTGTTGTTGTGTATTGTTTTTTTAATCACAAAAGACCTGTTCTAACTTCTCCTAAAGACAAAAAGAAGTATTGCACAGTTCTCTAAAAGCCATAAACCGATTTGAAATGCAAGGATGGGTTGGCACTATTTCAGATTACTTATTAATAACTCATTGAAATGTTGCTTCTCCTAGAAAATCTTGGGGCAATTTTGATTTAAACATTTTAAAATTGAGACTAAACCTAGATAGATAAGGATATCATGATGAAAAGGCTAAGGACAACTTGCAGATCTGAGAAGGCTAATCTTACATAATTAGAACTGGATTCATGTAACAGCAAAGAAACTAAACTTGACTCCTACCTTTTTTCTTTCTCCCCAAGTCTATTTCTCTGGTATTATATAGCATCTTTAATAATAGATTGAAATGAAATATTTTTGTTATACATAATCCTATTCCTTTGTAAAATATGCTTTTAAGGAATGTTTCTTTATTGTGTTTTTATGCCTAAAGAAAACTGAAAATTGAAAGAGACCCAGTGTGTCTAAAACCAGATTTAAAGGCCCTATAGTTAAAATGCTACCTTTGTCGCCACTTAGAACTTTTCCTTTTAAACAGTGATGAAAATATTTTAAAGAATTCAAAAGTGGCATGGATGTAGGAACCTGAATTGAGAAAAAGAGAGCAATTGAGAGACCATTGAGATATAATAAGAGATGTGATTATCTGAGAGTGGGTAAACAAGTTATATATTCTGCTTTCGTTACTTGACATCATTCTTAATTTTAAAAAGTTTACTATATAAGGGCAATTCCATTTTAAAGATATGTATGTAACCCTATTATTCTCAAGGCTTCCAGACTTAGAAGCCACCCATTTCTTTATTGCCCGTTGTCTGAGCACTTATACCTACAGGTATAAATGATCTTCACCAGAAAACATGCTTGCACACCTTACAAATTTTTCCTGATTGCTCTCATCTGACTTCTCATGATTCTCCCCAGTCGCATCTGGTGTTCCTGGGACATTCTGCATGCTGCAGTCACCCTGACACTTAACTAAAGTATGTTTAAAATTGTCATTTTTGAAGGATTTCTTGAGGATTGATGATAACATAAGGTAATTACAACATTAAAATAGCTAAAACTGATCCTTAGTTGCTCTGCGCCTGGAGGCTTCAGGGCTCATCCCTTCACTGTCATCCTTTAAACAGTCATTTCCTCAGACCCTGACCTTTTCCACTGGACACCCCTCAGATATTAACCTTATCTACCCCAGACTAGAAATTCCATTTACTTCATCCTTCAGACCTCAGTCACTGGGAGTAGATAAATATGATATAATAATTTCATCAAAGAATTTCCAGCTCTCACTCAAAAGAACTTTTATGAAGTTCAACATAATGCTTAAAACTTCATCAAGAACCTTCTGTGTCAGTGATCAGTGATGCCCAGGAAGTCTGGATAGATTGATTACATATACTTAAAAAATTTACCAAATTTATTTAACAAAGTAGTGCTCAAGTGTCTTCCTCAAAAAATAAAAAAAAAGGATACTTCCACACTTAGAACCAAAGGAAAAAGAGAAAAATAAAGAAAAATATTGTAAAGAGCAGTAATTTCCCACTTTCAGTTGTTTCAAGTTCAGAAATATGCAATCCAGTTGCTGTGCTTATATGTGTATATGTGTGTGATATTTCATGCACTCATTTATTATGTTGGGAACAAATTAAATACATATCTACTGTATTATAAAATGATATATTTTAATATGTTTTAAAGCCATTTTCAGAAACATTTTGATACAATTAAAAAATTAAAGCATGCAGCTCTTAACTACAGAGTCAGAAGTATGTTATTTCAAGGATATGATTTGGATATATTTTGAAACTCTCGTCAGCCATTTAGTCAAGTTTATGTGAAAGCAGCCTTATCTTTCATTTAAACTCAGGCAGAATATTTTTTTCTTTTTTTAAAAACTTTATTTCACATCTGCATTGATTCTTTGGGTCTTGAGTTTCTATGTGAAACAACTAGGAAAAAGTAAGATTGTTTTTTCTATATTCTTTTTCTTCCTGTTTGGAAGTTGCCTTTTTTGTCTGCATTCCTTCCTGTAGCTTACCAACTACAGTTGTCTCCATATTAATTGGTATGGCCCTGTTTTCAGATTTTCTAGTTCTCTCTTTGAAGGATTATCAATGATTGTCAGTTTCCAAAAGTTGCTTAGAATATGGCACTCAGAATTGTATTTAATATCACCAATATTCTTTGACCATTGGTGAATATATTCTCTTTTATTTTCTGTGGGATAGCCATTAATTATTTTAAACCAACTTCATTTTAAAAAAATTATTTCATTTACCATAGCACATATTTGGCCCATTTTAAACTTGAGGTGAACTCCCCTTGATTTTATATAAAACAACTTATCTTTTTGTGTGTTTTTGGTCCAATGTAGACTATTTGAAATTAAGAGACATTTATTTGAAGACATATATTCCAGGGAAATGCCAGATTCAAGCCAGAGAAAGAGCCTTGTACTAAGTTGTGGACCCGGAAGAGACTATCTACAGCTACATTTTAAAAATAAGTCAGAGTTGTGGATCCGGAAGAGACTATCTACAGCTACATTTTAAAAATAAGTCAGAGTTTCTGGGACATTAATGATAGAAAACATTAAAAGAAAACAGTGTGGGCAGAGATGGAGTGTTTTGGAATTTCAGAGGATATGACTTTAGATAACTTAATCCAAACATTGTGCCTGTTGAGTGGTTTGTGTCAGTCCTACTTTTATGTAGGAACAATGGATTGAGGGAACATTTTAACATAAGAATATTTTTATGCTTAGAATATAAGAGCTCACTACTATTATAGTAGTCTTTATCATTTGTATAGCATTACTCTTACAGGTCAATTTTTTCCTTTTTTTAATATAATAAACTATTTTTAAAGATGTTTTAGATCACAGAAAAGTTACATTGGAAGTATAAAGGATTCCCTTATACCCCACAGCAAGTCACATTTTATTGATGTTAAAAAAGGTATTACCTAGTATGCACTTTAATTTTAAATGAACAGACATCTTGACTTTTACTTTAGTCTCTAAAATAACAGTTCTCAGTGGATACCCTTTATCCTCCAGAAGATGTTTGGCAATGTCTGGAAATATTTTTTGGTTGCCAGAACAGTGGGGGATGAGGGGAGCAGTGTGCTTCTGGAATGTAGAGACGAGAGACAAAGGATGAAAGCTAGAAGATATATACTAAAAATTTGTGTCTTAATATTCTATCCAGATTTACAAATTTATATTAATTTACAAATTTATATTAAGCATACAACTGCATGAATCAAAGGATTATGAGGAAGAAGAGTTTCAAGAAGTATGGGAATATTATTAATATTAAATGATTGTTATTAAAAGCATCTATTATGAAACAGGATGCATCTGTTACACCCTATTAAACAGGAATAGAAGGTGACAAAATTGTGATATGAGTGTTTTTAGTTCCCTGGCTGCCAAAGCAAATACCAAGTAACAGATTGGCTTAAACAACAAGAATTTATTGGTTCATGATTTTGAGGCTAGAAGGAGTCCAAAATCAAGGCATCAGCAAGGTGATATTTTCTCTCAGAAGACTGTGGCTTTCTGGGTGTGGCTGCTGGCAATCCTTGGTCCTTGGCTTCTCGTCACTTGGCAATGCACATGGCAGCTTCTCTTGACTTTACCCTTTTCTTCTGTGTTTTGGGTTCCATTGATATTTAGCTTCTGGCTGCTCCCTCTCACTTTTCTCTTTCTCTGTGACCTTTCATATAAGGTCTTTAGATATAGAATTAAGATCATTTTGACTGAGGTGGGCCATACCTTAACTAAAGTAACCTCATTTAAAAGTCTCATTACAACGAATCACATCCACATCAATGGGTTAGGTTTGAAAACATCTTTTTCTGGGGTATTTAGCTCCAGGCTACCACACTGAAATATGTTTCTTTTTCAATGATTTTAGCTTGTACGAGGAGTGAGTAGGGTATATAAACTTTGGAGGGGGAAGATCTTTTGCCTCTGTGCTGGTTTATTTTTAAAGTTAGAAATTTGAACAGTAGTGACAGCAGAGGGGAAAAAAGGGGAAATATAAAAGAGTAGGAGCTGGTTGATGAGGAATGTTCATAAATGGAGGGCAGAGCATCCAGGTCTCAGGCAAAGGGATTAACGTTGGACAATAGGCATGGACCTAGAAATGCTGAGATGGAAGGGATGAAGCCAAGAAAGGATGGACCTAAACTTCAATTTGTAGATGGAAATGGGAGGTGCTTCTCAGCTGACAACTTTCTTTTATCTCTAAGGTATTAAAGGTACTGTGTGGAAAGCATATAAAGACAGTACAAAGTTGGAAAGATGTGAAGTTTCCCAATAGCTACTCAGAGCAAAGAAACTAGCTGTGGACATAAGTCACTAGTCTGAAGAGTTCAACAGAATGGTACCAATCAACAAAATATGCAGATTACAATAAAATACAATACAAATATTTTGGTATTTGTATTCTGAAAGAGTTAAAGGTCATATTGAACATAAATATTTCTCTTCGAAGTGTTTTTGAAAATATAATTTTAGTGTAAAATCAGTTTATTGCTGAGGCTCGGCTTGACTGCTATCTGCACTCCATTAGCAACAACAGTTATTATTGTTTTTGTTAATCTTAATATTTTCTACTGTAAGATGCATTTTCTTTTGATCCTTTGTTTTAAAGATCAAGATTCATACCATTTAAATTTAGATGCATTTTATACTTTTAATCTTGATAAAAATTCATGAGCTCTTTTCTGAATTAAGGAGCTAGAACTTTCCACATACAAAAAAATTGGTAGAAACACTTAATTGAGCCACTCAGTTATGAGTTAGACTTTAAATAAATGGTATTGCTTATACATGTATCACATAATCTATTCTTTTTGAAACTTTTCTTTCTCTCAAAATGTGTACTCACTATAACTGAATAATAGAAATCAAATAATTCTTGGAATTGATTCTATGCCTAAAACATAAACCTTGTTGGACATGTGGGTATGCCTTAAATATCTGACTACTACAAGAAACAACTTGTGTTTAGACTGCTATTTTTTAAAATATCCTGTTAATATGCTATTACATATTCATGATTTTTAAATAATCAATTTATTTTCAGTATACTGATTTTGACTCACCATAATATCATGAAAATATCACGAATTGTTCAGCATGATAATACTTATCATCCTTTTTATTTTCTATGTTGAAAAGCAGGCTTATTGGAGAAGATAGTGTAGAACCCACATTATAAACTATAGATGGTCTAGGCACCTTAATCCAGGTATTCCTGCTCTCCTCACTTAAATAATACAGTGAAGTATCACTCATATGTATCCTTGGCTATCAGAACTGGTTAATGGAAAGTTAAAACTTTTAATTTGAGGGTCTTTTCTTTATGTAAAGAAAATATTTTGAAGGAAAGAGAGTTTTTATTAAAAAAAATGAAACATCAGTATATAAATAAGCATGAACAAAGATGAAGAATCATGAGTTGGTATACATAGAATTCCCCACATCTGCAAAAGGTAGACTAATGGCACAACTCAAAATGTCCTGTTTGTTTTTTTTTGTTTTGCTTAAGGATACAGAAATCATCATCCCATCCAGAATGTCAGAAGCATGGCTTTCTCTGCTGTGATCAGAGTAATAAAATCACAAAAAATAACATTTAAATAGTAAATCCCAATTTATACACAGTTCTGTATATACCACTGATGCACCCAGCAAACATTAAGTATCTAATCAATGCCATGACTTAGGTAATCAGAGCAGCAGTCATGGCTTTATAAAGGGCTCCCTGACTATGGACTAAGCTGCAGGGAGACAAACAAATAAATTATGATAAGTAGGAGAAGATATGGTAATATTCATATTTTGCTTACTAGGAAAACAAGACTCAGAGAGCTAGATTGGCTTCACCTAGGTTGGTAGACTAGTAAAATACAATATTTGAGTTCAAACCCTTTTGTTTGTGGTTATTAGACTATATTATTTTGAAGCTTCTATAGCACAGTGATTTATTGAAGATATGCTTTAACATATATAAGTGAATATTTCTAAAAACATCAGCCCAGCTAGTATCACATTTGGAATTCAGTTATATTTACATCATTGCTTACGTCAGTGCTACTTGGTAGTACTTCTACTATACATATATAGCATTAAGTATTAAATATTTAACACTCAAGTGCTATTTTTGAAAGTAGCACCAGTACTTTAGATATATTTTGTTGAGATTTTTCAGACAAAATTCATGAATTTATGTTCTGGGAATGATTTTTCCTGGTAACACCCTGGTAATTTTTATAAATCCTCTGGTGACTTCCGATATTTTAAAGGGAATGCCAGGAAGGATGAACTGGTGATAAAAACATGAAAAGATTTCTTAGAAGAGATTTTCCATTTTCAAGTAATAGATGCTAGGTTTATGATTAGAGATATTTTATTTATTAGTTATTGATAGCTAACATTTTCATATTATAGTTAATATATTAAAATAATATGTAATTGTTTTCTTAAATAATTTTATACAGCACACCCATATTCTCTCATTTCATGTTTTGTTTTTCATATAAATTTTAGTAGAAAAATATAGTTAATAAAAACAAGGGAAATTTCATTTGTTTTCATTAGGAAATAGGTATTATAAATTTATTCTAATTTATGATGTCCACTTAAAAATAAAATCTTTACTATGACCCACAGGCAACATATATATTAAATCTGAAATTTTAAATATATTTCTTTTGTTATTCTTTAAATATATCGAATATATGAAAAAATGTTCCAGTTCTGTCCTCTAAAATAAGACTGTAAAAATGGAAATTATGGATAAGTTCTGTTAATATACTATTTTAATGTCATTATATATTCTATATTAGAATGTTAGATCATGGAATAAATCACAGATATGTAAGTGGTGTGTACTAGACGAATCTTTTGACTCTTCATGGTTTGTTCTTTATTATAAAGTTTAAAAAGTAAATGGTGATAGTCTTAGTTTGATAAAGGATGCTAGGAGCAATATACTAGAAATATTCTAGAAATTGGAATTTATTAAGTCAAAAGCTTGCAGTCTGACACTGAGAAAAATGTCCAAATTGAAGCGTCAGCCAAAGTGCTCTTCCCTAAGGTTGGCTGCTGGACCTCCTGGACACCTGCCATGTGGCAAGGTACATTCGTGGTTCTGCCAGTCCCTGCCTTCTCCTCAGGCTCTCTTTCTCTCAGAGCTCAGCTGTGGTCAACCAGGCACATAGTAGTCTTCACTTGTCTCTCCCCTCTCCTCCAGGCCTCATTGCTAGTTCTGCTTTTGGATGCTCCTTCTTTGGCTTTTTTCACTCACAATTTCATTAATTTTAACCTCTGGAGACTTCTCTGACTCTGTGGCTTTTCTCTGTGTCTGCAGCTTTTATTTCCTTCCTTTATATAGGAACTCTAGTAAGAGGATTAAGATTCATCCTGGGCTATGCCCTACTGCAGCAATCTAATCAAATGGCCCTTAACTGATCTGATCAATCAAAGGATCACACTAGGTTCAGATTAAGAATATAATTTTCTGGGGCCCACAAAAGACTCAAACCAACACAGTTATTAATTTTATGTACAATTGTTTTAAGAAATATTTTACTAGAATGTTTTACCCAATAAAATGGCATTTGCCTTTTCTATAAGAGTGTAACACTTCTGTTAATTGAGAAAACTTTTCCAAAATTCTTTGACAATGACACGTTAATTCACATAATATTAATTTGTAATATCTATTACATGTATTTTAAATTAATTTACTTAGAAAGTTTTTTTTAATTCTTCGTTTATGTATTCTGGTTGCTCTCTGGTGAAGCTATGTGATGCTTTGTAGTGGAACAGCGGATAGCTGGATATCTTAATCCACCTGATAACTGTTTTGAAGTGCAAAATCTAATGTTTGTTTTCAATTTTATACTTAGAGGTCAATTATACCTTGTCAGGGAAAGGCCCTCATACCTATGACTGTTTGTAATCATACGGTATGATCATATTGAGAAAAAAACTTCATTTTAAGTTTTTTTATGAAACAAGAAAGAACATAAATTATAGATGATAGATAGATAGATAGATAGATAGATAGATAGATAGATAGATAGATAGATAGATTTGTTTAGGGATCTCAAAATAGGAATCATATAAATCCCTATTGTCTTTGCAGTGAGATAGTCTTATATTTTATCATAATGAAATCTACACTGGAAATCAGCTCCCAAAACAAATATGCACATCAAAATAAAACAAAACACTTCAGTGGTTTTTCTCTTAGTCAAAAGTCCATTTTCCTTCACTGTTTTCTATTATCTGCTGCTGGTTAAAATCAGTTCTATTGTGTAGGTAAGTGTAGCAGTTTGATATGGTTATGAATTCCAAAAATAGATATTGGATTATGTTTGCAAACTGATCTGTACCTGGGCATGATTGAGTTATGATTAGGATGCTGACTCACCACACCTTGATGGGTGGGGACCCACAGATAAAAGGCATGGCAAAGAACAGAGTTGGAGGTTTCTGATGTTGGAGTTTTGATGTTGGAGTTTGATGCCAAAGCCTTAAACTGGAGTCCAGAAAGTAAGCTCATAAAGGTAAGAGAAGCAAGCCCCAGGAAGAAAGGAACCTTGAACCCAGAGAGAGCAAACCCCCAGAATGTAGGAACCCAGGAAGCCTGAATCCTCACAGACGTTGGCAGCCATCTTGCTCCAAATAGACTTTGGTGAGGGAAGTAACTTATTCTTTCTGGCCTGGTCTCTGTAAGCTTCTACTCCAAATAAATACCCTTTATAAAAACCAACCAATTTCTGATATTTTTCATCAGCACTCCTTTGGCCAACTAATGCGGTAAGTAAACTGGAATGCTCAGTGAATTGGTGCTGAAACTTACGCTTGCCATTCCTGGCAGAAAACTACATATGATTGTAGTCTTAGTATCATGGAAATAATGAAATGTATAATTGGTAAGTTTAAGGAGGCATATGTAAGTTTAAGTGTCAAAGCAATGCTAAAACGGAACACCCACCTTAGCATAGTATGTGGCATTAAAATAATAAAAGTTAAAAAAATCATTTATATAGTAAGCTAATATCAACAATTTTTATAGTATTTAATTCTAATATAATTCATTCTGAAATATACTAGCATTTATTCATTTTATCTCTTATATGCCCATTTACTGTAAGGTATATTACTAACTTTTGGAGGTAAATGCTAAAAAGGGAAAAGGTTTCTGGCGTCAATGGAGTTTCTATTCACATTACAGACAGGATATTTGCATAAGCGTTCTTTTTTTATAGCATTCATGAAGAAAGAAGAATTAAAAATACCTAATGAGAGATAATTACATGGAATTTGGGCTTTGAGGCCAGGGAAGTATATGCAGTTGAGACCTGAAGAATGCTAAAAGATTTCTGGCAATTAGGGGCACACAAATCTCAGTAGCAAGAGCAGGACAAGTGAAGATCCTGAGTTGTGTGCTAGTATAGTACATTTCAGAAACCAAATAAGGTCACTGTAGCTATAACAGAGTGCATGTGAGAGTAGATGTAGACAAGGGCAAGATTGCATAGGCCCCTGAAGAACATGTTGAGAATTATGACATTAATCCAGGTGCATATAGTCAATCAATCTAGGGTACTCAGTCTAACTTAGCATGCAATCAAAGGAAACAGGAGCACAGTCCAGCTGCTTTGAAGTACGGAGTCCTGGGTTTTCTTAAAAGGGCTGATCTAGACTTTTATGAGGTGCTCCAAAGTTTCACAATCACAGCTTTCCTTAAAAACATTATTCTCTGTTATTTATGTTATTATGTGGCACCTCCTTTATGATTTCATATTATTATTATTTTTCTATCTGAAGGATCCTTCCTCCTACCTGCAAGTGGTCACTCACATGCTCATCTGTCAAGGAATTGCCATGGGACCCAGCATCTCTGTGCCCTTTAGTGTTCAGGAGATTTTGCTAGAAGTTCACATGAACTATTTCTGGTAATAAAATATACATCTTCTTAGGTAAAACTGAGAAACATTTATCTCAGGTCTCCATGAATACTTTGTAACTTCTTATAACTTTTGGTAATTGGCAGGCTCTCACTGTATTTTCATCTCTGATAAGAACTGAGTCAACGGACTTTGTGTTTACTCTGCTTTCATCCCTTGTCTAGGGTTAAGACTCTCACTTCCATGTAATGGAAAATCATAGAAATTATAGTTCAACGTTACTTCTCTTCTTTGAGTTGCTTTTAATACAAATGTTAACTGGAATTCCCGAGATTTATGGCTCTTGCTTTCTTCATTGAATTGAATGAACACCAACCTTAAAGGACTGAGGCCTTTTTGATTCTATTTATGTATTTATATTTTCTGTTCATCTCTAAAGCCATGTAAAACAACAAAAATAACAGTGATAAAAATTACTTTAAACAATCCTGCAGTTAAACATCATAAATAATAAGTTATGTGATATCCCATGAACAGTTTTGATTCACCTCATTCTTGAGTAGGTTAATCCTCTTTATAATGTCTTTCTACTCATGTAAATATCCCTTAAGCAAGTGGATGTGGCTCAAGCGGGTGAGCACCTGCTTCCCACATGAAAGGTCAGGGGTTTGGTTCCAAAAAAACCCAAAAACAATGAGCACACAAATGAAAGAAACAACTCATGAGAGCCAATGTGGTTCAGTGATTGAGTGCCAGCTTCCCAAATACCAGGTCCTAGTTCCTAGGGGAAAAAAAAAAAGAATATTCCTTGTCTTTAAGAATGATGAAGTAAAAGTAAAAGGTCATAAATTCCTATAAACAATATGCAGCAAGATTTCCAGAGTCTCAAATCATTGAGGATGGCTATTATCAGGCAATTTAATATCCATAGTTTAAAATTTGTCAAGGTCTAATTAATATTCAAGGTTAAAAAAGCACTCGGCTGTTTTGATGGGATTGTGTACTACAGCTAATATATTTATTCTTAGCCATTTACAAAATGGTTTATATGTATGAGTTTTAGATCAATAAATTAGAGCAAATTAGACAAAGGAGTATTTCTACCTCATTTCAAAGATAATTTTAATTCACTAACTCTTAGCTAGATTAATGCTCCTAATAAAAATTAAGTGCTCCCCAATGCGTGGCATGTGTACCAAATGACCTCGTTAAATAGGTATATAGAGAACAGATGCCTCTATGACCTGTCTCGAGATTTATTGAGCAGGGAGTGTCCTTGTTTAGTGTCCCTATGATCAGTGGATGAATTTCAAATTAGGGACACAAGGACGATGTTTCCTCATGAGGCTATCTCCATGCAATCTGGCAGAATGTGAAACATTAAACTTTTTTTTTCTGCATGGATGGATTTATCTTATTCTTTAAAAGTCTATAAATGCTTCATTTAAAATCAGATTTTAGGTTTTGATATTATTTTGCAATAAGATATGCTTCTCAGACAATGAAGTTCAGTCTTTAAGTTAATTGCCATCTGTTTAAAAACATCTGATTTGGTTCATTCATATATAGTAATTAAGAATATGATTTCATTGGTTTGGCATAACCATAAGTATGCTTTTAAGGCATTTAATCAAAGACATTATTTTGCTCTTGTTGCTTGTTATCATTATTGGTGTTATAGGCACCATAAGCATAAATAATATGCCCTTAAACCAGTGATTGACCTTTTGACATGTTAATGATGGTGACTCTAAGTAAAGGACAGTTCAGCATACATATAAAATAAAATTGTAAAATTGATTTTCTAGTAGGGGTATTTTAGGATATTGTCATCTGTGTTTTGAGTCTTTTACTTAAAGGTATAAATGGAATTTAATATGGGTTTAGAATTATAATTATATTTAAAAATTATTGTAAGTGCATTTCGTATTTAAAGCTGTAACCTAGATATGTGAATATAAACTAAAATGTGATGACAAGCATTTAATATATCCACACCATTGTTAAGGTAATTTGAATTCAGTTTTACTGGTGTTTTTACAGAAATGCCAAATTTTTACTCTGTTATTGATTGAAAGTGTTTATTTAATGTTAGCTATGAGAGAGAATTACTACATAATTGTGACATATATTATAAATACCCAACTTATTAAAGATGTTACCTTGATATTATCTTAATGTAATCTTGCTGTTGAATATCTTTAAAAGTAAAATACATCCAGTTAAGTAGGTTTATACAAACCTGGACTACACAGATTATAAAGGAACTGTCTGCTTTAACCACTTCTTAGTAATACATTTGATAATATCTTTATTAATCAGCTTAAGAAAATTATCAACATATGGCCATATTTTACTGTGCAATGCATGTCAATGCAAAACTTACAGTTATATCTTGAAGGCTACCATGAGACAAAAAATAATACATTAACAATACATGCCTGAAAATAGTATCTTATAGAAAAAGATTCATTTTCAGTAGTGTATTTTAAGAGAGAGGAACTTTGTACCATATTTGAATATAAAATATGAAAACTAAGTAAATGAATATATATATATATTTTTTGATTTTGAGAAGGAAAGATGGTTTATTGACCGCCAGCTGGACTCAGGAGCTTTCTGTTTCGAACCCCCTAAGTAAATGAATATTATGAGTTCATATTGTACAGGCTGTTCGTGTGATATGTGAACAAAGAAGAATTGAATGTTGATATTGTAATAAAAAAATGAAGAACTGATTTTTAAACAGGAATGGCGAGAACTATTCTAAGAACAAGCATTTTCCAATAATATTTCATTCAGTTGTTCTCATATATATGGAAAGCTTTGGGAACATCTAAACCATGATATTAATGTTAATAAATTGAAACTGAAAAAATCTAATACACTTTGCATAGTAATACTTTTCTATAGACCATTATCCAAACACTGGTAAGTTCTTTATAGAAATATAACACAATTTTCCATTTATGTCAATTATAAAATATCCTTAATTATTATGAAGAAATAATAAAGTAGACATGAATTAGTCTGAGAACATGGTTACGCTATATAAGGGGAATATTCAAGTTACAGGAAATTATCTACAGTTTAATTTTATTTTGAGAAAACAAAATCAGTAAATAGGTTTCTGTAGCTTTAAAATTTATATTTGCATACTCAGGAGAATTATGGTATGTACTATACCAGCTTTGCTAACATTGGATATTATAGGGAGCAGAGGATGAGGATTTGAGTCAGGGAAATATATTTGAGTCAGGAAAATTAAATAATTTTAATTTAATTTTTGAAATTTCAGAATTGTTTGAATTATTGCAGTGAATAAGTGTTATTTATCATTAATCAATTGTTTAATATAGAATATATTAATTTAATATATGAAATTTTAAATTGAGGACATAATTTTGATGTTGGTATTTGAGTTGATCTTAATAAGTTAACTAATATAAATGCCTCATTGGACAAGAGACTCTCTAAAATATCATTTAAATAATGTCTTCCTTTAAAATTCCAGCATAAATTAAGTTTCTATAAATAAACATTTTCATTTTCATACCATTCACCATTGTTATTTTCTTCATTTCTAGTGTATGGTGGTAGCTCAAAATAAAATACACAATTAATATGATTTTTCCATAGCCAAATGTAATATGTTAGCGTCACTTTCCCAGAATGACTTCTTGGAATTGATATATTGTAATTTCAAAAGTGATGCAATTTTATCTGGCTTTTACAAACCGATTTCACCTAATGATATGTACCCTATATAAATTGCATAAGATTAAAAAGCAATTGTAATTATATACACTGACAATTATTCAGAGACTCATTGAAAGTTAACAGAGTTCAGGTTTCACATGCTACATTCTTGTGTATAAATTTCAACCTGAAGCCAGTGAGATTCACCAGTCCATGTCTAAAAAGAAATTTGGGCGATTTATTAATACCAAATCAATAGTGACATGTTTTGTATTGTTTTCTGTGTCAGATCTTCTGGGAGCAGAGAATACAAATTATAGATGAATAAACTAGTTCTTTAACTCTGAAAATTAGAGAAAGACTCTTAATGTTCAAAATGTTCTAGCTATCTACATTATCTCCCTTCTTGATTTAATATTTACCCCGACTAATCACTGGAAACCAAAAAGAGGTGGTATTCTCTCTTGCAGAGCAAAGAGAATGTCTTCTTTCTTAGATTACCAAGTATAATGGTATATCTATGTAGGTAAGATTTAATACCTGGTGATAAATCTAACTACCTACTTTCCCACATACTTCCCTATACTTATCCATTTTTCTCCTGTGGTATTTTGAGGGATTATAGAAATGGAATGCGGAAAACAAAATGTGGGACTAGGAATATACCAGGATGCTGATACTGTTGATGGCAATGAAGTGATAGGTGGTAAAATAAGAAGTTTTCTAGGGATAGAGGGGAAAAGCTTAAAAAGAAAATTCAGATTGAATTTTGTTTTTTCCCTCTGTTTCTAGCCTCCCTCCATGTTGATCTAGAAAACTTTCTGCTCTTTATTTATTTATTTTTTTTTAATTTTTTTATTTTTTATTGACTTTGTAATAATATTACATTAAAAATATATATGTGAGGTCCCATTCAACCCCACCCCCCCACCCCCCCTCTCCCCCCCCCCCAACAACACTCGTTCCCATCATCATGACACATCCATTGGATTTGGTAAGTACATCTTTGGGCACCTCTGCACCTCATATACATTGGTTCACATCATGGCCCATACTCTCCTCTATTCCATCAAGTGGGCCCTGTGAGGATTTACAATGTCCGGTGATTACCTCTGAAGCACCATCCAGGGCAGCTCCATGTCCCGAAGACGCCTCCACCTCTCATCTCTTCCTGCCTTTCCCCATACCCTTTGTCCATTATGTCCACTTTTCCCAATCCAATGCCACCTCTTCTATGTGGACATTGGATTGGTTGTGTCCATTGCACCTCTATGTCAAGAGGAGGCTCAGATTCCACCTGGATGCTGGATGCAATCCTCCCATTTTCAGTTATAATCACTCTAGGCTCCATGGTGTGGTGGTTGTCCTTCTTCAACTCCATCTTAGCTGAGTGTGGTAAGTCCAATAAATCAGATTGTAGGTGCTGGAGTCTCTTGAGGCTCAGGATCTGGCTATCACATTGTCAGTCCAGAGATTCAAATCCCCTAAATATATCTTAAACCCCAACATTAACTGCACCTCCAGCACATTAGCATGAAAGTCTTATGAAGGGAGATCCCATCTGAGTCCAGATTCATCACACATAAACACCATTTCCAAAGAGGGGCCATCTGCCCTGGTAGTTAACCCCATCGGCCATGACCATAACTCCCATGGGTCTCTTTAGCCTTCAAAGGAACCAATATCTGGGGGTTGTATCTGCTTTATCTGTCTCTCTGACTCTGCTCAGTTGTGCATGAGGGCAAACCTTCTGCCAGCCTCCAGACTCTTTTTTAGAAACTCGTAGCCATATAAACTCATTTCTCCTTTCCATTTCCCCCTTACTTTAGGTCTAACAGCATTTTAAAGTCATGGTATTTTATGTAGACATGGATATTCTGCTGATCCGCATTGAACCTTCCGTATAAGGTCATTTTCCAGTTGCATCATCAGTTGGTAGTTGATAGTGGTCCCTCGTTGCCAGGGAGGCTCATCCCCGGGTGTCATGTCCCGCGCTGGGGGGAAGGCATTGCATTTACATGCTGAGTTTGGCATCGAGACTGGCCACATTTGAGTAACATGAAGGCTGACAGAAGGAAATTCCCAGGCACAAAGTTGCTCTAGGCCTTGTTCTTATTTTGGGTTTATCAGCTCACAAGCATAGTCATTAGCATCTGGGGCTCACTGTTGAACCCTCACTCCCTCCCGGTCCCCACCACTGTACCTGGGAGACTGTCGCTGCTCCCCTAGGGACCACGACAGAGCACCACTGGCCAGGAACCCAGTACCGCCCCTACTGTGGTTTTTAATTGTTGCCACTATGAGTATATCCAAACATTACCATGCACCCTGGACATATGTTCTGTACAGCTCCCTGTCAGTCATATATCACCTGTCATTGGTATCCCATACCAGTATCCCTCCATTGCCATTGTTGAAACACTCTGTGATCCAGAACTCCCCGAAATTTGAAGCCCAATATAATGTCATGGTCCCTTACTAGGGAATGGCATATAGCGATGAGTTTAAAGGATAGATAAAGAACTTGGATAAAGTTAGATAAAGAACTTAGATAAAGAATGTTGACTTGAAAAAATTCCACATCCTATTTTTTCCTTTTTTTTTTTTCTTTCCCCCCCCCCCCTAATTATTCAGCTTTTCTTCACAGGAGTCCTAGACCACAGCAATGTATATATATAATATACAGCACTCCCACACATCCACCAGAAAACCTTTTCCCTTCCACAGTGATACTCTTACGCCCTATTCATATCATATTTACTTAAAGTGATGTACAGAGTCTGAGACATTAGCTTTCTAACAAGGTGACATCTGTGCTTACATTATGGTGCATACTTTAGGATACACAGTTCTTTACATTTTTAGTTATCCTATGTTTTACATTATGGTTTACATTATCAGTCTGTCATCTCCTATATGTTATGGTGTAATATTACATGTTTTATATCCATCTTTGTGTACTCTCAAGAAACTCCTCTCTTACCCCCCATTTACTTTGGTTCCACACATTTAACGTCCATTTTCCCTTCCACCTTGGTGCCCTCAGTGATAGCCAACCTCCGTTTCCTGAGGAGCCACTTCCAGAGATAGATGGAATAGTGTTCAGGGCCTAACTTGCTCAACTGCCCCAATGCCCTGGGAGCCACCCTTTCTCTCGAGGGATACAGTTCCCTCTATTGGATGGCATTAGTCCTCCCCAGGATGTGGGTCCACCCCCACTCTCACTACTTGGGTTTCTACCCCATGGTGTCACCCACTCTGGCAGAATGAGCATTTAGACATTCCCCAGGAGCCCGTCCTGCATCAGACCCTCCCCTCCGAGCATTCTAAACAGGTAACCCTCTTTATTATATTATGATATGATTTTCTCGGCATTTTACTCTCCACCAACACCTGACCCTCTCCTGGTTCGTATGCTACCCCTCCCTCCCCCCACTTTTGGGCAACGTTACCCATCCGTCCCTCCCCAGCCACCCTCAAACCCGCAAAGCCCCAAGCAAAGGCAACCCCTTGCCCCCCTTTTATCTCTTCTTTGTGTTCATACTTACCACCATCTCGTCTTAAATTCCACCCCTGCAGACATCGGCTACTTTCTGCTCTTTAGAACTTCAGCTCCAATGACAGACTCTTTATTCAGCCAATATTCTCTGACAGTGTAAGACAGAATTCATCCTTCTGTCTTTTAGTGCATACTGGTCCTTTCTTATCTTTCTACTGGTGCTTTTAAAGCACATCGTCTTGTAGTTGCCTTCACCAACACGGAGAACTCTGGGAATTCATGTTTCAAAGTGTGTGTGCGTGTATGTCTAAATACACATGTACATGCATTAGTTTTTTTAGCGTGTTTGTGCATGCATGCAGTAAGGGATTATAAAGTGTGTCTTTTAAACATTGAAAACCACAATATACAAAGGAGATAGCAACTTTCTTTACCTGGTACAAGGAAAATTATGCCTATCAATTTCATATGAGAACCTATACAAATCAAACTCCAGGTACATCCTTATGGACTTTGAATATAAAACAATGAAAAGGAAAATAAACTTTTTATAAAAGTTGGCAGAAGAAAAATTCTAAAACACATTTATATTTATTCCTGTAAGTGAAGGTTAGCACAGAGAGCCAGGGAAAAGGCCTACTGGGTTCATTACATAGTTTACCAATGCTTAAACATAAGAATTATTTTGCCTATAGCCATGCTTTGTTTTCTATTTATAATACACTTTTATCTCTATTATTGTCAGAAAGTTTCCCAAATAATAAGTTTTAATTGTCTTTGAAAATAGCTACCTGATTGACAAGTAATTTCAATAAAATATGTAAATGTCCTGTACTAAAAAATTAGAGCTAGGAGAGATGGAGAATATAAACCAGCTCCCCTATATCCCCCCACACATGCATACATTAGATTTATACAAAAGCCAGATAAAGATAGAAGACATAAAAAATAAATTGTTAAGTAGAAACACAAAAGACTGTTTTAAGAATTGCAAAAATGCCATATAATTGAGTGGATGAATAAATACTATAGATTACTATCATAAGAAGAGTAGTGGGCAGGCAGTAATGTGTGAGTGGGATTGCATAGCAGAAGAGAATGATGACGTGGTTTCAAGAAGTTTTGAGAAGGTGTAAAATTATGTATAGTGAGTAATCAGAAGCTGAAAAGAATTAAGGCTGTCTATATTTGGGTCTTGAAATTTGTGCTAATAAATGTGGCATTCATCTTGTAGATGAAGCAATAAAAGGTTTTCAACAAGGGGTTTGCATGAGCAGAGGAAGGTTGCTGGAAGAGTAAAATGCAGCAATATACCAAATGAAATAAAGAGGAAAAGACCGAAATGTGACAAGTATTCCAATAGTCATTTCCACCCTATTGCTGGATTGCTGGGATCCCACTCCAGGTTGATAAGAGACTGGAAATGAATAAGGTATGTGAATTCGTTTCCTAGGGCTGCTATAGCAAATTTATTTTTAAAAAAAAGTGGGTGGCACAAAACAACAGAAATGGATATTCTCAAATTTGGGGGGGTCAGAAGTCCTTAATAGGGGTCAAGAGAAAATCTGTCCCTTGCCTCCCAGCTTCTGGTGGTTGTCAACATTTCTTGGTGCATGGTGGCATCTCTCTCTGCCCCATCTTCCCATTTACTTCTTCTCTGTGTGTTTCCCCATCTCCTGTCTCAAAGCTCCCTCTGCCTCTCTTACCAGGCTCTATGTGATGACATGTAGGACCAGACCACACTATCTCTGATAACCTACTCCTTTCAATACCTTTAACATAATCACATATTTTGCCATATAAAATAATACTCTTTTGCTGTGTAAGGTAATAATCACAGTTCTGCAGATTAGGATGTGGACATATCTTTGGGGTCACCCTTGAGCCCACCAAAATATCCAAGAGATATTTTGAGGAGAAAATGGAAAGTAACTGGTGATTTATTAAAGTCAAAGAGCACTTAAACAATCAGAATGTGGCTGATATTTCAAGATTTGTAAATTGGAAGATTGATGGTACCATTGAAAACCAGAAATCAGGAAGGCAAGTGGCAAATCAAGTTATGACAATTCATTTTTAAACATAACGAATTGAAATGAGGGCTGTCAAAGAGGAAATGAGAGACTATCAATTACAAATACAGGATCAAAGCTTGCGATCAGTTACTGATAAAGATAGATGTTTAAACATTGTCACCAAAGAGCAGATATTTGAATCCAGAAGAGGGAATGTGGTCTTCAAGAAAGAATGTAAAGGGTGAAAATCAGACATTTGGGGATCAACCCTGGAGCACACTTATTTATGAAGGAAGGAAGGTATATGAGGAAAGAGGAAAAAAGTCGAGATGTGTTCTAGATTGAAAGAAGCCATCACTTAAGTAAAAGGGAGAGGACTATAAAATGGAGGTAGATCCCACCTTAACCAAGTGATCAAACTCATCATCAAACTGATATTATATCCTCCTATTGTGATGTAATAGATAGTACACTAGATCAGCTATGTAGTAGTAGTCTGCCCAAAAATATTTAGCCTTACTCTGACCATAAGGAAGCAAACATAAAAATCTATATTGTTGGATAATCTACAAAACAAGATTAGTCTAAGAAATAACTGCCCTGATACTTTTTTAAAAAGTCAGTGTTTTTTACAGATTAAAAAAATAGTCACAGATGGGGGATTTTCTTGTTGAAAAGAAATTACAGAGATATATCAGCCTAATGCCATGTGTGATATTTGACTGAAATCTGAATCAGAAAATAATAAAGAAAAGTTAGCATGAAGAATATTTTGGGGAACAATTAGGAAATTTGAATTGTGTAAAATACTGAATGACTGTTAAATAATCAGTGTGTAGTATATAGATGTTGTGCATAGTTAAGGAGGAGAATTTCCTTGTTCTTAAGAGACTCATGCTTAAGTGTGTAGAGGTGAATTATCATGACAACTTCAACTTGCTTTAGAATTCTTTATTGAAATAACACCCAGAAACATACAAATGCATTTTAGTTTCTTTTTCTAAATCTTTATAAATGGAGCTGTCCATTTCCTATGAGTTTAGAGAAAATGAGTCAAAATGGTAAAAAAATAGTGTAAGTTTGAAGGGTCTTCACAAATGATTTCAACTTCTTTGTACATTTGGAATTTTTCCAAATAAAATGTTGGGTTATTGATCCAAAATCAGAACAGATCTCAGGATGACTAAGGAATCATTTGATTTTGTGTCTTAAAAGACAACTTTTGACCTTCAAGATTGCTGTGTTATTAAAGTGATGGTGTGGAAGCTGCACTGGAAGGGTTTATAACACTATATGATTTGGAATTGATTGCATAATAGATTTAGAAACAGAAAGATTTTGTAACCACCAGTTATAATATCAGTTTACTTTTAAGTGCTTCATTTTCCCTCTGGCCATTCAATAAATTGAGGAGACTGACAAAATACAAACTACTCTAATATGGAATGATTAAAATAGTCTTTTGAGCACCAAGTGTTAGCTACATAATGAAGCATAGAGAATACTAACTGATTATTTGTCATATTTCCAAAACTGAATTTGAGGATTGCTAACCTTACTAATATATATGGCAATTTCAGAAACTACACAACTATAGTACCTTATTTCACAGAGTAATATATTGTAAAGGAAACAGTGCACATATAAATACTGGATTCCTTTTAGATATTTTCTGGTATCAAAAAGAAAATAGACACTAATGGTATATACTTGACAAAGATTGTGTGTTCTAAAGACATTACTCATATACTAAAAGGCTATTTTGCCTGAAGTTCAAAGAAGGCTGTACATAGATTTACATAGATAAAGAGATGTATATGAATATTAATGTATATGTGTACATTTATAAAATACAATACATATAAAATACATAAAATGCGTATGTATTCCATGAAATTGAAATAAAAAATCTTGTTTAATGTAAAGAATTAAGAGAATAATGCATATTCACTTTTTAGTTTTTATGTTTTGACATTTTAAATATTTGACATTTAAAAAATTTAATATACCTAACAACCTGTTTCACTATATGAACTAGGTTGACACACCTTAATATAGTTTGTTACCAGACATGTATGATTATATTTTATTCATGCACAGGAAAATACTTTCTAATGAATTTTAAAAATAATAATAATAATTTTGATCTTAGAAAGTAGCACTCAATATGATGAAAAATATTTTTTGTTTCCCGTTTGTTACCAATTATGAAAGCAACTTTAAAGAAAGATTTTTTTCTTTTCCTTTTCTATTTTTAAATTCCATTATAAAAGAAGGGAGAGAGTGACATGAGAGGGGTGAAGGAAGTAAGGAGGAGTGTAGGTTCCTGTTGCCTGTCCTGTCCAGCCTTATTTTGCTACAGTCCAGTTACACTGTTCTTTATTCAGTTCCTTGACTACACTGTGCTCTCCCCTGCCTTAGGACAGAAATTTTCTGTCATCACTGAGGGATTTGGGTTATACTTTAGCTCTAGTTAGCATGTATCAAATGTTCCATAGTTCCCAAATCCTCCATTATGTATAATTTCCCCCTGGCAAAAATTTAGTGTAATCCCTTTCTTAATTTTTTAAATGAATATTGGAGGCTTAATTTTCACAATTCATTTATTGCCAGTCACTTCTTTAGGGGTTAAGCAAGATAAAGAAGGAACTGTTGAAAGTAATAAAAACAGAGGGATGGAAAATAAACCCATGGTCCTAAGAACCATAACCTTATATCTGTATTAAAAATGAACAGGGGCTGGGCTTATGCATGTTAGCAGAAAGCTCTAATGGGAAAATTCAGAATTTTCATTTGAAGAACAAGTTCAATAAATACTTACTGAAACTTTGCAAAACATTACAAAAATCTGATGTCCTAATTGGTGAGAAAAGAAGGCGAAAAGCAGATTATGTTTATGGACAGCCTGGAACCATTTCTAAGTGGAGTTTAAGTAAACCTTATTCTTCATTCCTTTCTCCTTTTCCATTTTTATATCAATAAAATCTGATGAAAGGGATTTTTGTGACAGACTTGAAGCAGAGAAAGACACATGCATATGTTGATGATGATAATTATTTGTTTATGTGTAAATAATACATACGTAAGACAGTTCTCTGTTTATTGCAAATCGAGCCACTCTCTCTGTCTTATACAGTACTGGATGCAGAGTCATCATTTACTGAAATAGATTCTGATAAATAACCGAAGTCTCAGTTCCACAAATGTTTGTTGAGGTAAATAGAAGCAAGGCGTATTGGGGTCAGAACAGTAACTGATAATATCCAAATGACATATGCAAGCACTTTGAAGGGTTACATGATGGTTTCACCATCCAGAAAACAGTGATTTCCCAACAACCATGCTGTTAACAAGGTAATAAAAGCAAGTTCTGATTCAAGGACAGCTTCTGTTAATTTATAGTCAGTGGTGCGTATGGTACTTTTGTATCTACTTGTATCTGTTAATGCCTAAATGAAATTAGAGTTTTACAGATAAGCCTAATAAGCTTTCCTTGCTGCAGTAAGTTTTGGAATAATGTGAAAATTCAGAGACCTACATGGTAATTCCACAGATCTTTGGCATGACGTTTAAGTAAATTTCTACATTGCCCTAACATAACAATAACTGGGAAAATTGTTCATCTTTTATATATATGTTGACTTTCCTCTATTGGAGCACCTGATTTTTGAACTTCATTTGGATATAATTCAATACAGTAATATAAAATGAGAGAAATGTAAGTTTTTTTTAAAAAAATATAAACCTTCTCCAAGGAGAAAGTTTAAAAAATATTGAAAAAAATTAAGGGTTCATGATGTTATTTAGTTTCAGATTATAGTCATGAAAATCAGCATTTCCAAAAGAAGTTATATGAAAGTATAGTTTGTTTGCAAGGGAAATGAACTGAAACACACATCTATAGTACTTTTATGGGATTAGTTTAAGCTGAGTGTGCTTTTAATGGAGCACATAATGAAACTTGGACCATAATTAACTAAAAAATAAATTTAAACAAAAAGGATATCTTTAGTTTCTGTTCTGATCCTTTTGAATACATTGGTAAATAATTATTTCACTCTTATACTTGCAAAAATTTGTTAGATAATTAGAGCCATTTAAATTTTTTTTTGTTTTTTTGTTCTTTTGTGCACATTTTGCTTTATCTAGTTTTTTGTCTTTCAAGATCTTTTCAAGCTCTGTCAGGAAAGTTTGAGAGATGCCATTCTCTCTTCCTTCCTTTGTTTCTCCTCTAATCATCATTTGTTTTAAAACTGGGACAGTCTACTTTATTCTCATTTCCCTTGCTTTCCAAAGATTATTGATTCCAAAATAAGCTCCCTGTCTTTCAATATTGCTTATAATTCACATGCAAAAAAAAGAGTTTTAAAAATTCTCACAACTCTTTGTAGACATACAACTCACAGGATTCTACTTTGCTATTTTTTCATGCCCAGTTGAAAACAATGTAATTCTGTTTGAATTCACTATTTTTCCTGGTACAAAATGGGCAGAATCCCATAATACACTCAGCTGCACAACACCTTTCTCAATTTTCCTCTTTTGTCAGACCAGGGAGGGTCATCAAATTGAAGGTGGCTTCTCCTTTGCAGAATGGGTACATCAAATTAGAGTGTGAGGTGACTGCAACCTTGGCCAAATTAGTGAGGATTATCCCATTATCAGGGATTGTTGGCAAGAGAAAAGGAAGTGTGTCTGAGAGTAGATGGGTCAGAAAAATGAAATTTTAAAATGTTTTCTGCCTTGATCTGTGATTTTGAGCAAGTTATTCAATTTCTCTCAGTTTGAGATTTTTCATTTATGAAAAAGGGGATAACATCTACCTTTCAAGAAAACCTGGTGATATGATATTTTAGGAGAGGTGTCTAGCATAGATTAGCTATTCAAAATTCATGACTGATATGGTGATTATTATTATAGATTACATGTGGAATTGCAATTGATTTAGAATTTTACTTCACATTATCCTACATGGGAAAAAATAATTTACTAAAGAAGATCTAACACTAAAAGAAAAATCATTCTTCCTTTTTATTGTAGATTTTAGGTTTGGTTTTTTCTTCTTAATAAAATTGATCCTCAGTTGACTTTGAAGGATAATTGAAGAACTATTGAGAAAGCACCATCTACTATTCATTGTATGAAGATATAACCAAGACACCTGTTTTTCCATCTATTTATCAATTTCAGTTTAATGAAGTTCAGAATATAATATTTTGTAAGTGATAATGTCCATATCAAACCAATTTTATATGCTCTAAAAGGTAACCCCTTATCCTTGCCTTCATGTTTACAATGCAAATTTTATAAGTAAAATCTGAAGAGAAGTACAGAGTAAAAAAAGTCTCGCAAATAAAGGAAGCAGAAGCTCAAAATGTAAAGATAAATTTGAAGAAATAACTTCTACCAACTGCATTGTGAAACAGTTTAATTTTTGCGATATACCTTACTTTAAAAAAATAAATGGATTATTTATGGGTAAGTTTATTTTTTATGGCACACAGTTTTATTCATTTAGTGGCCCTCTCAGTTTTACTCTATTTAAATTAGGGAGAAAATTGTCATGTGATTTTCACAGGTCATATTCTGTCTGGTCCTTTAAAATAAATTGTTGGTAAAATACAGAAGTGAATTTTAAAGTTTACTTATAGAATACTACAATTCAATTTTTGGTTTTAAATTTAATAGAAATGATAGCAGAAATCTCTTATAGTGGTATTAAGATTATAGTCAATAAAGTTCTAATTCATATTGCTCTATTAAGTTTTAAAAGATGTGATCTCATTTATAAGGGAAGTGTATTTAATTATGATCAATTTAAAAAATGGGAGGTTTTAGTATTTTAATAAACTACTTGGGAGATTATATATACAAATATAATGAATTTCTTGCCTTTAATTAGATTTCATTTTCCTGGCCTCATTCTGTAAGAAATATTTTATATATGAAAATTATAAACTGAAATGTTGACAAAATTTGGTCATTACATCTAGACTCAACTGCTTATATTAGGGCAAAATCTAGTGTGCCTGTGTATTTGAATTCTTGTGTGTATAATTTGACTGCTTGTGGTCATATATGCTTTTATCATGGAATGACAGTACTTGTTAAATAGTTTAATGAGTTGATCATATTAGTTGATTTGTCACCCTACTTTGTCTATATGTAGGCAAAGGACATGGAGAGTCTGAAATTCACAAATAACTCACTGTTCATTGGGGATTTCCCCTTGAATGCAGAATTCGTTCAGATATGTAAAAGAAGAGTCTCTTTTAGATCCGTTTGCATACAAATATGTTATTGGGATTCCTGTTCCACCTTAGAGAAAATTTTATCTTTATTAATAGCAAATTTCTTTCATTTGGTAGACATAGAGCGAGTCACTGATATTAGTGAGAATCTGAAACAGAATTGATGGTAATTTTAAAGATAATGTACACAATTTTTGGTGTATTATTTTGATCTCCAGGAATATTGAGTGGAAATAAGACTGATGACATCAAATATTGTACTCTAAGTTTTACTCTAGTAAAATAGTTTTAAAGACAATAAATCAAACATTGCAGATATTGGTAAGGAAATAATTACCCTGTCTCTTCAATTTTGCTTTGGTAGAATTTCTTTTGTCCTGTTTCTCTAGTCACTACATTCTCTACTCACCCAGGCCATCAACCTCTCTCTCCTATGTACTTTTACAGCATCCTGATTGTTTACTTCCTCTTTTATTTCTACCCTCAGCTCACAGAATCCATCCTCCACTCTAAAGTAGTGATAAGTTTCCATCCCTAAAACCTTCAGACCATGGTTACCTGGCCTATTACAACATCCTTTACCATTTGGGCACACTGTGTCTGTTACATTTTTCAGACATCCAGTGCTATTAACAACCCTCCAAATAAAACATCCACTTTCTAAATTCTATTTTCTGTTTCTTGTGTTTAAAGCAACCCTCCCTGCTCTTGGCTGCTAAAATAATACTTGCCTTTCAAGATGTCACTAAAATTTCACCTTTACTTTGATGCAGCCTCAGACTTCGAAGTCAGAGTTAATACCATCATCATAGAACATTCATCCATACCCACACCTTTATTCATGCTTGAATGTTTTAGAGTTAATTTGGTTAAGTTCAGTCTTTTCACTGTCAAAGTGTTCCTGGATATATAAAATAAAGCTCAAAGAAGCCTTGTTGAATGTAATAAAGACAGACTGACTATAGGGATTCAGGCTGCCTTTGTGTCAAAGAATTGCTCAGTAATTTCTAATTTTTTAAAAAAGTTTGGTTCATCATCTGACACTCTAAGTCTACTGTTCCACAGAATATTTAACTCCACTAATATAATGATAAATTAACTTTAGTTTGAACAGTAGTTAGTTCAGTAAATTAGTTTTATTTATGTATTTATTTTAGTGATATAAAATATTACTGCTATTATTGCCATTGCTACTCCTACACCTAATGATACTACTAGCAATACAAGCTAAAGTGCTTTCTATTTGCCAAGAACTGCCGAGGATGCTTCTTGCTTTTTATCTGCCTCTTTGGTGCCAAGTGAAAGCTTTACTAGAGAAACTTGTCAAGGTCATTCAAAGTCAAATGTTTCACTGTAGCAGAGCTGCTGCAGTTTTCTCCCTTTCTTACTCTGCGTGCCTAGATTTTCAGAAATTAGTGTCTTTCCTAGGACTCTGAGCCTTTGCATCCTGCTGCTTCCTCTGCCGAACAGTCACAGCTACTGGTGGATTCTGTGCAGCTTTCAGACTTGAGGTAAATCATATTATGGTGGTTTGGAGCTGTATGTACCCCAGAAAAATATGTTCTATAATTTAATCGATTCCTGTGGGTGTGAGTCCATGGTAAGTAGGACCTTCTGGTGAGGCTTTGCTAGTTATGATGTAACCCACCTCAAACAGAATGAGGCTTAATCTTCTTACTGGAGTCCTCTATATGCAGAGTGAAATTCAGAAAGAGAGAGAAAAAGCCACAGGAAGCAAGAAGCTGAAACAACCCAGAAGAGAAGGAAGAGACCAGGAGACACCGCCGTGTGCCTTGCCATGTGACACAGGAGCCAAGGGTCACTGGCAACCAGCCCCAGAAAACCAGCCTTCCAGGAGAAAACATAGCCTTGATGCCTGGTTTTGGACATTTTCCCGACCTCAGATCATGAGCAAATACAATCCGTTGTTTAAGCTGAAGCATTTTATGGTCTTTGCTTGAGCAGTCTAGGAAACTAAAGTACTTGATATACTCTAGAAATATGTTTTTCTCCTCCATCTGGAAGTCTGAGCTAGATGCTGCACATTTCATCCTTTGCAGCCTTTTCCTTTTACCTGGCATTTGTCAAAACATATACTTATCTGTTAACTGGGCTCTCCTACTGGCCTGTGCATTCCTTGAGGACAAGAATCTTTATTATAATCAGTAGTAGTAATAAATGTAGTGTATATAATTTTTTTGAAGACAACTATGGAATCTGGAATGAAAGTAACAAAATGATAGAATTAGAAGCTAACCTGTAGATTGTTTATAGCAACATAGTTTTATAGATCAAGAAATGAGAGAAATGAAGTTATTTGTGCAGTAATTTCTCCAGTTCATAGACTCTGTATAGTTTGCTACCAATTTACCATACTGACAAGTAGAGGGATTCATACCTTGTCCAGTATTACTCAATATTAAGTAATGTTACTGAATATAACTGATTTTGCCATAATTGCTATATGTACCAGAACATAGAAGATTGGCATTTAATTTCAAGAAATTTTTGCTTTGTTTTGTTAGCAAATTTCACATTATTATTAGATTTTTCTGATTAAAGCAGAGTTTTTTTATCTAGATTTTCTTCCAATTTAAAATATTTTGTTAATTAGTAAACTATTAAAATAATAGTAATAACAGTAATTAGCTTTCATGTCATTATTGAATAAGAGACTACCATATTTGGACTGTTACTCTCCTTGCCACTAATGCAGGGAACATATCCTTTTTTTCCTAATACTCTGGCATTTCTGTTGTCTTTTATGATACAGGGACTATAGAAGGCATTCTATAAATATATGTCTAAATGAATGGATAAATAATTTACTGTAGTCAAAATTGAAGAACCTAATACACTAGGCTTATAGTAAACCTAATACCTTTTTGTGCTTGACATACATCACTCATGTAAATAAAATATTTTATATTGAGCAAGAATAGTTGGTTACTGCACTGGTGTGATTTTGTAGGTACCAAATTAACCTATGCACTTCTCATATACTCTTTAGTTAGCATCTTTGATCAAAAGTTAAAGTTCTTCCATTAACATAGGCTTCTGAAAGCCTGAAATTTGAATAATTTTACTAAAGATATAATCGGTCAAGTTAGAGCCAGCCAAAAAACAATCTCTTCTTCTCCTTCTTGTTCTTGTTCTTATTGTTGCTCCTCCTCCTCCTCTTCTTTTTATTATTATTATTAAAAATTATGCATGTTTTAGCTAAAGGTTTTTTTTTGTTTGTTTGTTTACAAGGAATGAAGTGAAATGAAATGAAAGCATTCATGTCCTCAGGATCATTGGTCAAAATGAAGATCTTGGTATCTGGGCCCTCTCAGCAACTGAGGTTTCTCTCCTCTCCATCCTCTCTGTCATGAATTTCTATCTGCACATCTGCTCTGGTTCTCTTTCCCCTGGCTAAATTCCCGAGCTTGCTTATGTTGGCTTCTTACTTGCCAGTACTAGCCCAGTTTCTATCCCATGTCGATTTTGCACTTCTCCTAATTTCAGCTGGGTTTATAAACCACAGTCTTCTGGCCAACAAGATGGGTGGACTCCTTTTCTCATCAAGTTTCCACTAGTGCTCCACCATCATGGCTAGAAGGATGGGCTTATGTGAAGCAGAACCCTGGTATGGATAAGACCAGATGTCTAGAAATAGGATTATAGGCACCTGAAGGCATATCTGAAGACTCCTAGTACAATGAATAAAGTTTTGTTTCCAGTTACTAATCACCATTTTCTTGAATATCAAAGCCACCTCATTGTTTTCAATTTGGGAGCAAATCTGTTACTTTACATGTACAGTATATTAGAGAAAAACTTATTTGGGGAAATTAATTTATCATGAAGTTTAAGGAAACCATATAAAGCTTTAGAATTTAATTTGATGTGCCTAGAATACTTTAAAGTAATTATCAAGAGGGTTTCAATATTTTATTTGCAGAATAATTTTCTTAAAAGAATACATTTAAGGCTTTCTTATGTGACTTGAGTATAAGATGTGAGGCCATATTTTTAAAAATGGGATAGAATGTTCTTTGTATTCAATCAACACATTTACTCTAAATGAGACCCCATGTGAGTAAAAGTATGGAAGTTGAAGTAGCACATAAAATTACTGAAATGTCAGAGTATGCTTTCCATGATAAAATACATAAAAGAATTTTCAAAAAAAATTAAAGAAGACTTTGGTCATACAGAAAGGAAACAAGGAGAAAAGTTGCTGAATCTTGTTTCATCGATACCATAGCTCCGTTTGCAGACACAGAGGTTGTATTCATGAAATAGGAATAAATGAAGTTATACATTTTACATCTTTCTTCTAAGAGAATTCTTAACTGGCAGAATTGCTTGTATACAGTACACAACTCTTTAGATTATATGTTATACCTTGCATGGTTAGGACAAGTTTATCTCATTTTCCTATACCAGCATCATTTGTAGATAGCACAATACTTAGGATCCAAACTGTTGATTTTTAAGGTGCTAAAAGATTAGGATCATCAAAGAGAAAAATGCAGGGTACTTCAGTGTAGCAATTGCAACAATGTTATAAATGTAATTAGACATTTTGAAAATGTTTCAATAACAAGATGTGTGGCTGTGGTGCTTAATGAGTGCTAAAACAAATGAACAATTAATTTAACCAGAATATGTGAACAAAGCCAACAGTTTTATTAGTGTTAACATGCACACACAAACACACACACACAAACACACACAATTTTCTTCCTAGTCTTAATAGTTTACATATCATTGTGCATTTATAGCCTACTGACTTTTTCCCTCAAACTGAAATAATAGCCTTTTTTTTTTTTCAAATGCAAAAGTCAATTCATCCTTTGGATGATATTTAGCTTTTTAAAATTTATAATATAATCTAACACTGTAACATAAATTTCCAGAAATGTAACAAGGATTACTTGAAAATTTACATTGTCTTTAAAATTTTAGTTATGCTTTTTTTTTCCCCTAAGAGCTTTCCAGACAATCACTAACATTATAAAGGAGATATCAGGTTGTATAAAGAATCAAATCACAATTTCCTTATTCTTCAGAAGGTTTATTTGTTGTTGCTTTTTTCCTTCTGCCTTCCATACCCCTTCTACAGTCTCCTATACCCTGCTATTTTTGCAGAAAATGGATTTGCACTTCAGCCAATTGACATTGGCCAGTAAGAAGCCCTTTCAAGAGACTGAAGGATAGTAAAAGGTTGGAATATTAATTCACCTGACTCCTTCCTTGAGGATGTGTTATGATAATGTATAATAATGTCACTGCTCTCCTCAAGGTAGCCCACCTCACACAATTCTCTCTCTCTCTTGGATCCTGAACACTCTTATGGTTCTCCTATGCTTCTCCCACAAATTTGTAATTAGTCCCTTTGTAAATAAACCATCCTGTTGTCTTAATTTGAGTGTTCCATCCATGTTCTGTTGGGGAGCTATGAGGTCCTGATATCTGAGTAGCTCAGACAGGATTCAAAATATTGTGAGAGAAGAAATTATGATATTATTGAATAAGGTCTTAAAAACCTACACAATTTAGATCCTGGTCTTGAATTTCAGACCAGAATCTTTTGTTTGGCTTTAACTTTGGTCTTTGGAATGCCAGAAGGCTGAAAGTCTGCTTTAGCATCATTTTTGGCAAATCTGATCTTGCATGTGATAAATGATAGGAAACTGGTCTAACTAATTAAGTAAAATGTCAGGAATAAGTCATACCATTGGATTTATCCTCACTGTCTGAATATCATCTTCAAATATATGTAAACTCTCTAGATTTATCTTGAAGTTAGTGTCTTCATTTTCTTATGGGTTTCATATGTTAAAATTCTATAAAGAAAAGAGATTTACAACTATAATTGCATATAACAAGAATATGATAACATACTAAATAATAACATGTTTTAACTTGTATATAATATCAATAGCTTACAATTAATTAAATATAATTACAGATTAACTTAATAGAAATATTTAGAAAGCATATTAGCTAGATCTCTTTCATGTGAACATTATATAATTTTGAAACCAAGAAAATGTTATGCAAAGCATAATACTAGATATTAGTTTAGGTCATAATTCTAATTGATATCAAATTATTGGATAGAATTAATAGTGTTCTTGACATGAAACAATGCAATCTTCAATAACCGTGTTCATATTATATGTAATTGCATTTGCATACCAAATTTTCCAAGAAAAATTCTGCATAGGAACTTTTTACCCTTTCTTAGAAAGATTTAAAAACAGAATGCCAACTTTGCTACGTCAGACTTTCATGTGGGGGAAAAAAATCCAAATCATATATAAAATCACCATGATTAATCGTGTTCTCTACAGAAAAAAAAAAATTATATTGTCTTGCACACCAGAAGTTCATTTTATGATTAGGATTTTATTTTTCTTCAGGATCAGCTTTGGGGAATGTTGATTTTAACTTTTAGCCATTCAGTGTTTGGCAAACTCCTTATTGAAGCACGTAAGATAACCAAAGAAATTCTTAGGTAGTGTTCTTTAGGCTTCAGGGATCGTAGGTTTACATTTAGGTGCTGAGCCATACTATGGTAATCTCTCATGTGTTTTTTGTTTGCTTTTGTTTTATTTGTTTTTTTGGCAAAAATTGGCCTTTAAAAATCCTCCATTCAGTACAAGGATTTTAGAACTAGAAAAGTTGTGCTTTGCAAGGAAATAGAATTCCTATTTGAAAATATAATTTAAAACTTACCCAATTAGAAGTTTTGGGGAACAATGACTGTTAAAAAAGAAATGTACCTTTTTAAAAATTTTCATTTTCTGGATAATTCCTCCCTAAAGAATGCTGCTCTTTTCAAAGCTATGATGCAATTTATAGTAAAATTGTTTATATTTGCCCAAAAATTTCATGAGCTTTTTCTCTCCCTAATGTATCTATCCCATCTGCTGGCTATTAGTGGCCATCAAAACCCTCAATAAAAAATCAAATAAAAAAAAAACACTTTTTTTTTCCTGTTACTTCCCTGGGCTTCTCTCACTACAGATACTGATGCAACAAGGCTGAATATTTCTCTGAACATCCATTTCCAACTGAAACTAAAATGCCTATGCCAGAATGGCTTTATGTCTGAAACTGGAATTGGAGAATGGATTTGCAGCATGCATCCAAAACTACTATATTCTGCCTTCCTTTTTTTTTCCCTTCTGTGTTTACACTGTTCAATGATTGATTCCAATACTTAATCCTTTGAGATTTATCAGTGCTTTTCATGAAGTGTATTGAAGCCAACTAGCCTTGTATTTCTAAAAGTCAACTGACTATACTGAAAAATTGCTCCAACTATTCTGCAACAATAAATCCACCATTTTAAACCTTAAAATATATTTGAATGATAAAACATGATATTTTTTTTCTTCTGAGTTTATAAGTGTATTCCCTGTTTGCAACAATTTCCAACTCCTAATTTAAAAGTGGCCACCCTATTTACTTATTTTATCTGAGACCGCATCCCAAATTAGAGGATACAAACTCAAAAAGCCAACAAGCATAAAGGAAGTAACCACAATAATGAATATCTCATAGGGATAGGAAAATGTTGGTATGTGTGTGTGTGTGTGTGTGTGTCACTTGCTACTTATCTCTAGCACCTCTCCACTCAAACTTTGATACAAGAATCTACAGCATCAGCAGAACTGGAAGCTTGTTGGAAATACAGAATCTCAGTTCTCACCCTAGACCTGCAGAAACAAAATCTGCTTTTCTCAAAATGCTCAGGTTATGTGCATGTACATTAAGGGTTGAGAAGAATTGCTTTACAGATTGTTTCCCTAGGAAAATGTTTCTCTCCCTATCCCTCTCTTCCTTTCCATCCTTCTTCCTATTTAGTACTATAAAAACTGCTGATTTTTTAAATATTTAAGATATGTGAAATCTTAATGTGAGAATTCTTTGTTTAAACTTGTCTAATTCAGTTTTTGTTGTTATTAAGGCTCTTGTGCATATTGCGGGGTAAGTAAAACACCTTGAAAATTTGTTTAGGTCTGGGGACCACCAGTTTGAAACTGTTCTAAAATATGCCGTGTAAAAGGGTGAGAATGGGCGACATTATTTATGTGTTTTTGGGAAATAGTGGCATCTAAATATCTAAGCAAATAATAAAAAAAGTATTATCACCAGTAGGCAAGCCAAGCCTTATTTAATTTTTAATAAATAACACTAGTTTATTGTAGCTATGATGCTGATTTCCTCCCCACTCCACTCCCAATGTATTATATAATTAGAGCAGCTAGAGTGACCCTTTGAAAACCTAAATCAAATCGATTGGTTCCTTTGATGGCTTTTTTCTTGCTCAGGAATAAAAGACAGCACCCTCTAAGCTTTCTGGAATCATCTTCCAGTTTTTCGCTTGTTATTTCATGTACAGCCACTCTGTTGAGCTTGATATTACTTCAACCTCCAGGCCAAACTCTGCCTTGATGTTCTCTCCCCAGGTGTGAGCATGGCTTTCTCTTTCACCTATTTCAGTTTGTTTCTCAAATGTCATTTTAACATTGGGGCCTTCCATGAGAACCTACTGAAAATCAAAAATCACTGGCTCTGCTTCCAACACTCCTCTCTTCAATAGGCTTTCTTCGGAGCATTTACCATCATCCGAGGTATTCTAAGTCATTTCATTTGTTTATCTGTTTATATCCTGTTTCTTACCATTGGCCTCTTAGTTCTGTAAAAGAAGAGACCATTGGTCTTTTGGTCTTTTGTTCATGATATATTCCTAATCTGAGGACAAGATTTGGCTCATAGTAGGTCCTAAGTATTGGGTGTTACAAGAAGAGATAACACCCTTTTTAAAAATTATATGACACTGCTAGAGAATAATCTAGGGACTGAATAACACAGTAAACCCAGAGGTGGTTGAGAATTATGGTTGATGGTACAGATGCAAGAGTGTCCTTTGTGAACTAGAGCAGATATATGTCACTACTGCAGGGTGGTGGGAATGTGGAGAAGCATGGGAAAAATACAACTAGAGTGACCTGTAGACTGTGGTTAACAGCAATACTGTAATATTTATGTATCTGTGCCAAAGATGTACTGTGTTGATATTGGAGGAGTATCAAAAAACTGTGCCAAATATATGCTATGGACTATGGTTAGTGACCACAATCCATAGGTTACTCCAGTTGTATTTTTCCCATGTCTGAGTGTAACACCAAGACATTTCAGACTGGGTGTTAACACTGAAGTGTACAAGTTAGCCTCATAATTATTTGACAGCCGAATAAGTCACTCTAGATAGTATATCTTAAAATATAGAATATAATTCATCCTTTAAATTATGTGTCAGTGTTAAAGAAGGAACAGTTTTAAAATAAAAGATTCTTCCTTTTATTTCTTTTTTCTTTTTAAAAATTTATTGAAATATATCATTTATACATGAACAACTTAAATAATAAGTGTATGTAAACGTTGTGAACTTACAGAACATGCATATCATTATACAGTGCTCCCATACATCACCCCACCACCAACACCTTGCACTGTTGTGAAACATTTTTTAAAAACTATGAAATAGCATTATCAAAATATTACTACCAACTATAGCCCATATCTTACTTTCGATGTTTTCCCCAATTATTAACATCCTGTATTAGTATTACACATTTTTTATAGTTCATGAGAGAGTATTCTCATATTTGTTGTTAACCACAGTCCATCTTCCACCACTAGATTCCCTGTATTATACAGTCCTGTGTTTTGTACAGATCATTCAATGTGGCTCTCATTTCCATCACAGAGTTAATTTTAGAATGTTTTCATTACTACTAAAGGAAAAAATCCCATACCTCCTCACCTATAGTTGTCTCTTATAATTGATATTTTTTGCTTGTATCCTTATATCCCCTATAGTTATCTCTTATAATTGATATTTTTTGCAGCAAAATATATTACAATACTGCTATCATGCTTAAGTTACATTAGTTGTAATTTCCCATGTATCACCATATGCTAAACACTTTGTAAAAGAACATTCTTATACTTATGCTATTAACCTCAATCTTCATCACCATGGAAATCACTGTTATACATACCCTAGATTATTTTCTAGTTTTCTTTCAATTGATATTTATATCCACAGACTACCCCTTTCAGCCACAATCTCGTTTATAAATCAGCAATGTTAGTTATACTCTCTATAATGTATTACCATCAACTCTATTCATTTCCACACTTTACAGTAAACCTTATTAAAAATTCTACATACATTGAGCCTCAGCTCCCATTCTCAACCCACAATTAATTTCCTAATAACCTATGTTCTAGAGTTTACTTCTGTGAGTTCACTCAATATATTTAGTTCATGTTAGTGAGACTATACAATATTTTTCCTTTTATAGCTGGCTTATTTCACTCAACATAATATCCTTAAGATTCATTCATGTTGTTATGTGCATTCCCATTTCATTTCTTCTTGCCACTGAATAATATTCCATTGTATGTATACACCACATTTCGTTTAGCCATTTACTATTTGTTAGACCCTTGGGCTGGTTCCATATTTTGGCAATTGTGAATAGTGCTGCTATGAACATTCTTGTGCAGATGTCAATGTGCGCTCTTGCTTACAGTTCTTCTGAATGTTTGCCTAGTAATGGGGTTGCTGGATCATGCAGCAGTTCTATATTCAGCTTCTTGATGTATTGCCAAACTGACTTCCACAGACGATGCATCATTCTACATTCTCACCAACAGTGAAGGAGTGTGCCTATTTCTCCATATCCTCTCCAGGACTTGTAGTTTTTTGGATTTTTTGATGATAGCAATTCTATAAGTTGTGAAATGGTATCTCATTGTAGTTTTGATCTACTTTTGCCTAATAGCTAGTGATATTGAGCATTTATTCATGTACCTTTTGGCAATTTGTATTTCCTCTTTGGAGAAATGTCTATTCAGTCTTTTGTCCATTTTTAATTGAGTTGCTTGTCTTTTTACCTTGAGTTGTATGATTTCTTTTTTTTTTTTTTTTTAAGATTTATTTATTTATTTATTTAATTTCCCCCCTCCCCTGGTTGTCTGTTCTGTGTGTCTATTTGCTGCGTCTTGTTTCTTTGTTCGCTTCTGTTGTCGTCAGCGGCACGGGAAGTGTGGGCGGCGCCATTCCTGGGCAGGCTGCACTTTCTTTCGCGTTGGGCGGCTCTCCTTATGGGGTGCACTCCTTGCGCGTGGGGGTCCCTTACGCGGGGGACACCCCTGCATGGGGAGGCACTCCTTGCGCACATCAGCACTGCGCATGGGCCAGCTCCACACAGGTCAAGGAGGCCCCGGGGTTTGAACCGCGGACCTCCCGTGTGGTAGACGGACGCCCTAACCACTGGGCCAAGTCCGTTTCCCTGTATGATTTCTTTATTTAACATGGATATCAAACCCTTGCCAGATATGTGGTTTCCAAATATTATCTCCCATTGAGTAGGCGGCCTTTTCATTATAGTTTCTTAAGTCATTTGAAGAACAAAAGTGTGTAATTTTAAGGAGGTATCAATTTTCTATTTTTTCTTTCATTGCTCATACTTTGGGTGCAAGTTTTAAGAAACTACCATCAACCACAAGATCTTAGCAATGTTTCCCTACATTTTCTTCTAGAAAGTTTTATGGTTGTGCCTTTTATATTTAGGTCCTTGATCTATTTTGAGTTAATTTTTATATAAGGTATAAGATAGGGATTCTTTTTCTTTCCTTGACTCTTCCGGTCCAGCTGGGTGGGTTGACTGCCTTGTCAAAAATCACTGGACTGTAAATGTGAGGGTCTCGTTCTGAGTTCTTGATTTAGTCCCATTGGTCATTATGTCTATCTTTATGCTAGTACCATATTGTTTTCACTAATGTAGCTAAGTAATATGCTTTAAAGTCAAGAAGTGAGAATTCCCCCTTCAGCTTGCCAGTGTATGCCTCATTTATCTTGGGGGCAACCAGATTAAATGCATATATATTTATTATAGTTATTTCATATTGGTGAAACCTGTCCCTTTTATTAATACATAATGACCTTCTTCATCTCTTGTAACAGTTTTGCATTTAAAATATATTTTGTGTGATATTAGTATCACTATTCCAGATCATTTTTTATTACTGTTAGCATGGAATATCTTTTTCCACCTTTCATTTTCAACCTGGTTGTGTCCTACATCTGAAGTGGGTCTCTTGTGGACAGCATATAGATGGCTCATATTTATTTCTTAATCCATTCTGTCAGTCTATGTCTTTTCATTGGAGAATTCAATCCATTAATGTTCAATGTTATTATAGTAAAGGCATGACTTACTTCATCCTTTTTATCCTTTGACTTTCTTTTGTTGTATCTTATGATTGTCTGTCTTGTTAGCCATTAAATTACCCTTACTAATAATCTTCATTTTTACACTCATCTCTAAGTCTTTCACCTTTGTTTTCTCCTTTCAGGCTATAACACTCCCTTTAGTATATCTTATAAATCTCGTCTTTTGGTAACATAGACTCTCAGTTTTTGTTTGTCTGTGAAGACTGTTAACTCACCCTCATGTCTGAAGGACAGTTTTTCTAGATAAAGAATACTTGGCTGGCAGTTTTTCTCTTTCAGTACTTTAAATTCATCATATCACTTTCTACTTGCCTCCATGTTTCTGATGAGAGTTCTGCACTTAATCTTATTTAGGTTTCCTTGTATGTGTTGAATTGCTCTGCTGGCCAAATTCACTGAAGAGAAACCATCCTCTGCCCTTCACTGCATGCTCCCTCTTCCCAGGGAGGAAGATGTCTATTCCACTCTCAGTTGGCTGCAATGAGCTACAAGTTTTACCCAGGCTTTCTGCCTTGAGTATAGGGGGTGGGTGCCATTTCCAGCCACAATGACTAGTAACTCATGGATTTCATTTTGACTTCTTAATCTTTGTCTTATCCTTCCTGGGGGCGGGGCGGGTGGTGGTCATGTGCAGTTCTCTCCTGATCTGAAGATCCCCTCAGACAGTATTTTGCCCTTCCTCCATTGATTTTATGAGAGAGTTGAGCCTTGCCTGCCTGTGTTGCTGCTGTCTTCCCAGAAGTCTCCTCATAACCTATTTTCCCTTCTTTATAATGCTGTGAAAATGTATATGAGAAGTTCCTTGAAAGCTAATGTTCATTTAATGTTTTCCATTAGATTATTAGTTTTAGACACCTCTCTTTTTTGTATTTAAAGAGGGACTAACAAAATAAATATTCAATAAATATTTGGTAATGGACAAAAAATGAATTAAAGAATAATTTATGTTAGACATGCTTATTTGTGTATAGAATGGGTAAGTTCTTGCACTGTGTTTTCGGCATTAAGTGAGGAAGATTTCCTGTGTTGGAAAGGGTATTTTTGTTTATTCTTTCTCTATGACAAGGAATAAGTGCTTGTTTAGGAGAACTTATTTAGGAGGACTTTCCACTGAGTGGTAATAAAATATTTCGTATGAAACATTGTGAAGTTATTCCAGCCTTAAAGAGGGAAAAAAATTTGTATTTTGATTTACTCTACTTAATGGTAGGAGGTTTAGTAGATTTCTTAGAATAACTTCATTTGAATAAAATTTCAGTTTGAATATTAAAACTAATTTTAAATATTTATTTAATCTTATATATTTGAAAATATATGACTAAGCTAGTAGAATTTCCTGCACCAATAATTTAGTTAAATTTTCCTTTCAATTTTTGTGTAACTAGTCATTAATATGTACAATTATCTTCATTTTATAAGTCATGGCAACTCATAGTACCATCTGCTTTGATGCTAGAATAAATGCATGACTTTTCTCAGAATACTAAGAGTGAGGTTTTGTTTAATCAACATAAATAGAGAGAGAGAGAGAGATAGGTAGTTAGATAAGCAGAGATCATATCATACGTTATGGTCTACCCTCAGAAGACATGGAAATTCACGTCTGCCACCTTCTTTTGGCCAAGATCATTACATATGCTGACTCATGTTCAAGGATAAGGAATACAGGCATCACCTTTAGATTAAAAATTGCCAAGAATACACTGTAAGAGGAACTTGTGGAGTGGGATTTTGATTGGCATGGACTTCACTGAAAAACAATCTGGCATACAACTAAGTGCATACAAGCCCCTGTCCAAATAATCCTCAATTCTACCCTTGCCTTCCCATGATTGTGGATACATAAAACAGCAATTCTTGCTTGGGATGAAACTAGTTTAATTCTTTAATTTTCATCAGATGTTCTATTACTGCATTTTCTTTTGGAAGAATAGATCTTACAAGTCCTGTTTGAAGCCAGTCAGTATATTAAGTTGGGCTGTACTGAACCCACTTTTTAAGGTACTGAGGATGTAGGAACAAAAACAATGTTACACGGAAAAGATGCTAGAAATCATGAAGTTCATTATCCATTATTATGGATAATTAAACAAAGGTTCCAACATATATTCTGTGAGAGATGCCAGCTCATTCAGCTATTGAACCATCATGTTAAGACTCATATCCAGTGATCCCATTAATTTCACAGAAGTCTGCTCTTTTCAGAACTCTGTCGTGGTATGGGAGGAACCTCTAAGCAGGTTAAAAGGAAACCTACATCATCAAGATTTGTCTTCTACCTAAGTCTCAAATCTGTCATATTCACCTCTTATATTGTTCTTGTTTAGTTTCTAGCCATGATCCTGGACAATTTTCTGGCACAAAATAAGTCTCCTACCTTCCAGGCTATGAAACACTTTTTTCCAAAATCATATCCCTTTGACATTGCTTTGGAACCTACTTTTTGACTTTTCAATGGATCATAAGTTATCCCCATGGTCTTGGCTCTAGGACTGTCCCTAAGACTGTGGGGGGTCAGTGACAGGGAGACCCAGGTAAATATTTTGCCATGCTCCCATTTATAAAATCAACAGGCAAGCACAATTCTGGTGATCCAATGTCATACAATTCTAAAAACAATTTCCACAATGGTCAGGAGGAGTGATCTGAACACTGGGCCCCCTCCTGGAAACAGCCAGTCCACTGGGCCCTCAGAAGTGCAAGTTCTGGAACTCTTCAGGACATTTAATTAATCCTTCTTACAGATTGAAGGAGAGTGCCATGAAGGGAAGAAACGTGGGAAGAGGGCCATATGGATCTTGATCCTCCCTCCATCTGAAGAATAAACCTATACCTGGCCAGTATGAACACGCAAGGGAAACTTTGAAAATTTCAAGGAAGACATGAAACATGGGGACCTCTAGGTTGTAGGGCTGGGTCCTGAGCAATCTAATCTAACAGTAGCACTGCTTGGCTATATTTGTCCCTGTTCTGTGACTGCAATTATGGTTGTTAATCAGACACCTTTCTCGAAGGCTTGTTCTTATAATACTCCATTCCCCAAACCTCCCATCCTCCAATATTTTGTCTGTGAATAGCATTACAATCTATCTATTACTCAGACAGCCATCTTGGCTTTATCCATGACATCTCCCATTCTTTCACCCACCCATGTACAAGCCATTAACAAATTATGTAAATATATTCTCTTAAATAAAATAATCTGTGGATATCATCCTGTTATCTCTATTACCATAACCTTCATTGTAGCCCAAGTCAGCAAACTGCTACTTTGACCTCATAAGCTATTATGTGGACCTCATTACATGCAAGACACCATGCTTGTTTTATGTGCCACTTAACTGTCTCCTTTCATTCTTGTCCCTTTTACAGAAAGAATTCTTTTTTGAAATGCAGATATTGTACCATCTTTACACTGCTTAAAAAAAATAGTGACTTCTCATTAGTCTTGGGTTGAAGTATAAACCTTAATATAGCAATAATTTCTTTAATTGCTTGCCTTCTACATTGCCTCATCTCTACCTCCAAACCCAGCTGCATCTCTCCCTGTGATTGCTGTCATTCTCTGGACTCCTAATTGCTGGCTTTATTTCAGTCCTTTGTACTTCCAGCATTTATGCTGCCAGAGTTAGGAATGTTCTTATGTTACTTCTTTGCTTTTATCTCTTATCTAACGTATAACTTCTTCAAGGAAACGTTTCTTTTTAAACTGTTAGAGCATCCTGTACTTTTCCTTTTTATCTCTCATCAAAGTTGCACATTTGCATTTCTTTTATTACCCAAGCTAATGTTTATATTTCCCATTATTCATGTTAGCTCCATGAGAGGAGGTCCAGTGCCTCGTTTTGCCACAGCTTATACACTGGATCTGTAACATTATAAATGGGTGGCATGTATTGAATATCTAAAATAAAATCATCACAACTTGAAAATTGAAATTTAGTGATGGATAGAAATGAAATTAAAATTTTCATTGTTAAATTTATATACACAACTATATATTTGAAGTTAATAATAGAAAAATTGAATTCCTTTCAATGCGTAGAAACAACAAAGGAATAAATTTTCCATCAAATAGTTTCCTTAAAAAATGCACATAAGAAAAAGATGGAAATTATGTGTCCTAAAGAAGCCCCCAGAAAAGTTACTGTGAGAACAATTCCAATCCTTGGGCATCTTTGGTTATCTGAAAAGTAAAGGATATGCTCATACATCATATATAATTCTTCTAGATAAATTGTTCTTTAAATATTTAAGTATAATTCAATATTTGCTATTTGCTCATATGAACACTTATTTATTGTGGTTTTATGAATATCACCTGTTTCAAAGTTTCTAAATATGTTTTTAGAGTGGATGAATATGATGTTTTGTACTGGACTTTAAAAACAAAATTATTACAGAGTAGTTTTCTGCAAGGATTTTAGGTATAACATTATTTGAAGGTTACTACATAGATATACATGAGCCATGGTTCATGATTTAATTCTCAAAATGTATATTAATTATAAGGACTTAAGAAAATTCAAATTGGCATTTCTAATTGGTAACATTTCCACAGGGACATTAATCACAATCAGGAAATAATATTGATACATATTAGAGAAGTAATTGTTGACTTCTGAATTTTCAGTTTCTCTGAACATTCATATTCACCATTAAAATGAAATTAGTTCATTAGCTTTCTCTATATTTATTAATTAACAGTTGATTAGTTAAATAGTTCACTTTCCAGAAGAAAAACTGTGTACTTGCAATGTTTCTTTCCATAGCTTATAATATTTCTTGCAAAGAAATTATAGTTATTTCAGGTTTTTATGTCTTATGTTTTAATAGCAAAATGTATACCAGTTCTAAAATGATAGCACAACTCGTAAGATAATATATATCAACAAATTAATCTCTTTAAAACATGTGTCCTTCAAATTAATCATTTCATTCGGGGACTCATTTTTGGTGCAGATCACAAGTGACTTCTTAGTCACAGACAAAAAAGTGAGCACACACACACATAGAAGATTGCTGATAACCAAATTCAGGCACCAGTATAACTGTTTGATTTTGATTATGTTAAGTGCATAAAATATTTTAAAAGTCTTTTTAAAAATTACTTCTTTGACCTATCTACTTAAAAACACAAGTTAAATCAACTTAAAATGATTAAAGCAAATAATACTGTGAAGGTCATAGACAAGAAATATTTGTCCAAAACTAAGTATGGAAGGAAATATAAATAAGTAAAGCTAAGTAATAAATTTATTCTGGAAGTCAAGCTGATAAGAAGATATTAGAATATATCTCTTTCTCCAAAGTATGAAGGTTTTGCAAACCTGCAAAATATTAATAAAATCACTGGAATGTGAACATTATAAAGGAAGTAGTCATTTAGAAAATATTAAATATTTTAGTATCACTTATTATAGAGAATCATCAAGCTAACTTTCTTTTAAGTTTCCCACAAGTATCAGCTTTTCTACAGTATCTTTTGGTGATTTGTGATTATATTTTTCTTTTCTTTATATTGTTAATCTATAGGTACCTGACATAGTGGAAATCATTTTGGATTTGTTGTTTGAATATTACACTTTCCCATCATTAATCCACATCTGTGCTATTTAAAATGAGTTGGCAGAGAGACAGGAGATGAGAGACTAATGAGGGAAGTACATATCAAAGGGAATAAGAGCAGAATACCTGTTTATAAGAAAGAGGAAAGACCATAATTATCCAGTGAGAACAACCATGGGGATTCTTCATTTTCCCTTGATTATGTCTTTGTCTTACCAAATCTCCTTAACTATTACTGTTAATTTTAGTTAATATCTCAGGTAATAATGACACAAATTCCTATCAGCATGGTGTTTGCCAGGTTGTTCCAATTTTCTGTTATCTCAGACAGAATAGACAGGATGTTGACTTCAAATGTTTTAATTCATTTTTTAAAATTCATAAGTGCTTAATGAGATCAATATTAATGATCTATTAAATTGCAAGCAGAGAGCACCTTGGGTCATAAAAATGACAATGCTGGCTGAAACTGTGCAAACAAGTGATTTTATTAATCGAGTAAAAATTTCATTGATCTATCATTTTAAAAAATTTTTGTGAAAACATCAAAACCTCTCTTACTCTTCATTAGAAATATATAGGGAAATGATAAAATAGTACGGCTAATATTTATTTAGTACAGTTCATTTTAAAGCATTAGCTACATTGAAAAATGAAATGGTTTCCTTCTTTGTAAAAATACATATCAAGAGTAGTTTGAACAATGCTTGCCTTTTCCTTTTGTATAATTTAAGATGAGGATTGCAAGTGAGCATCTTTTCTATGCCTTGGCAAATTTTCATATTTCATTCCAAGTTTGGATCTGTTGCCAACATTTTATCCTTTGTTCTTTCAGAGTTGTGAAAAATCACTGAGAGTTACTTTAAAGTGTGGTGTTTGCTGGTGCCACTTTTTCTGGGATATCATCATCCTTTCATCACAGCTACTTTGCTCATTTATGTCAATAACTTTGCCTTAACCAGGTTCCTCTGTCTGCTTATCTGGGGACTCTCAAAATGTGGTAGTCAACATTCCCATGGTCAACTATTTTTTCTGTAACTCTAGTTAGGTTTGTTTTGTATCCCTTTTAGTTTCTATCTTGAACTTGAATTTTACTGTCCAGTTCCCTCTCTCATTGTCCATTTCTGTTAAATCTCACGTGGTTTTTCACTAGGAAACAAAGAGGCAATACAACCACATGCTTTGCTTTCTATGCGTAAACTGAATAGATGCTCAGTGTCTTCATTTGCCAGGATTATAAAACAGATAACACAGGCTGTTTGGCTTAAACGATGGGATTTTATTGTCTCACAGTTTTGGAGATAAAAAGTCCAAAATCAAGGTGTTGGCAGGACCAGCCTTTCTCTGAAATTGTTAACATTCTGGTGGTGGCATGCAAGTGAAACATAAATCATTTTCTGCCTCCATCACACTGTCCTCTGTGTCCTACTACTGTGTCTAAATTTCCTCTGCTTATAAGGACTCCAGTCATATGAGATTTCAGCTCATCCTCACTTGATGTGACCTCATCTTTACTAATACAATTTTCAAAGATCCTATTTAGAAATGAGTTCATTCACAAGACCAGGGTTAAGGACTTGAAACAGGTCTTTGCGGAAAACATTCTTTCATCCATAACACTCAGTAACAAGTTACCAAAAGGCTATGAAAGAAATGACATGATTGGTCAATGATCATGAAGTACTTCTATTATTTACATAGTAATTTATGTACTATAGAGCCAGCAACAAGGTTTGTGCTTTATATAGTTTCTTAGAATCGGTATACCATAGTAACTGAAATTACTGAATTATATAGTATGGTTGTATAATTTAACTAATTTGTAATAACCAAAATTCATCCATTTTAGAATTGTGCAAAATGAGGACTACTTGCATTTGTACCATTTACTATGAATATTGATCATTTTATTATGTGTATGGACATATATGCAAAACTCTCTTTTTAAATAGTGAAAGGTCAGGTTAACTTCTCAAGTTATTATTTTAAATAGACTTTCTACATGTTATAATTCCTTATATTTTTAAATAAATGGCCCAATTTACATTGCACTAATTGACAAAGAGTAGATACCTGCTCTGTGAACAGAAAAATATCTATTTTAGACATTCCAAGGCCAGAATTTGCAAAGTTTGTGGTTTTGTGGGTCCCAAAATCCAGTTATACCAGAACACTCATTACTTTCCAAGCCTTCTGAGATTGATTCTTTCTTTAAAAATAGCAAGAAAGCAATTGACAAGAAAAATTAAAATTTTGATTTGACAATCAGAATAAAACCATGTATTGGATGAAAATTTCATGGTGGGTTTACAGTAGTCTCTCCCACGTAGGGACCTCAACCTTCCTTTCAGTTGACCATTTGGTGGGCTTGGACCAAGAGCAGGAGTTAGAGAATTCCCCTTTGTTAACTACCATGAGTGGCAGTTTGACTGATAGTTAAAAGCACGTACTCTAGAACAGTGTGGGATATTGAGCATTGAAATAAGGCTAATCTAAATTAAGCTAAATATGTAAAATATGTACTGGATTTTGAGACTACTCTTTCAGTTTCCTAGCTGCTAAAACAAATGCTAGGCTTAAACAAATGGGAATTTATTGATTACTTATAATGAGGCTGGTAGTCCAAAATTGAGGCTTCAGCAAGGCGATGATTTCTTCCTAAAGACTGGCATTCTGAGCCTGGGAACCAGCAATTCTTGGTCCAACCGTTCTGGCTTCTTGCTTCCTCTGACTTTCACTCTGTCTATAAAGGACTCCAGTAATTCTAATTAAAGATACCAACCTGACTCAGTGGGGCCACACCTTACCTGAAGTAACTTCTTAAAGAGATCTTATTTACAATGGTACTACACTAACCAGAATGTGGGCCAAGACCAAGAAATTGTCCAATGTGAGGTACACAGTTCAATCTACCATGACTACTAGGCAAAACAATGTACAAATCTCATTAATAATTTTGGTATTGAGCACATGTTAAAATCACACTATTTGCATATATAGATGTAAAGCAAATAAATTATTAAAATTAATTTCACATGTTTCTATTTAATTTTTCAATTTTGGATTCTAAAAACCTTAAAATTACTTAAGTGGCTCACATTGTATTTGCATTAGTGATAGTCCAGAGCCTTACTACCTTGGTTGGAATCCCAACTCCACAGTTTATCTGCTGTGTGACCTTGAGCTTGGTATATAACCTCTTTGTTCCTCAGTTTCCCTATCTTTCAAATGGGAAAAATTAAAAGTTTCCAGAACATAGCATCATAGTTAGGTTTAAATCAGTTCATAACTATTAAGCACTTAGGTATTTGCCTGACATTTAGTTGATCACTGTGTAGGCATTAGTTATTATTGTTGAAACATTGTCAATACAGAGTGCATCAAACCTTCTTTCTCTTCAAATTGTTTTTGTATTTCTGTTTTCTTACAGCCACCATCATTTGCTCTTTCCAGACATGCTGATTGGGTCAGATTGCACTGTCTTTACATCAGCCAAATCAAGTTGTGTTTTTCTTAGTATACACTCAAGACAATTGACAGAGAATTGAAACACAGCCCAGTTTCATCAGTAACATTTATATCTCATCATCAAGTTTACAAATTATATCTTTGTTCATTTTACTGCCATTAGTAGCTACTCTTAACCATTGTGTGTATGTGTATGTTTGTGTTTAAATTATTTTCACTTTCTTTTTAAAAGATTGTTTTTATTTCCTGATGTTGTGGTCAAATTATGAGAGCTTTGTGCTTAATTATGGGAGCTTTGTACTTACCAAACTAAGCAATTATTAAACTCTTTTATTATCTAATATAAAATAATTTAATGTTTTCATTTTATATAATATTGAATTATGCAAATATAAAATGGAATTTTGCATACAAGAACTCATCTTTAATATAAACATGAAATTATGTAATTCTTATTGCAGTGCCAAGCATATTATAGGTGTTAAATAAATCATTGTTGGTTGATTCAATGATGGATTTAACTTTCAGATATAGTTTTTGAAATACAATTAGTAATATGGAAAATGCTTTCTAAATAGATTAGGTACACTTCTGTGGTAAATAAGTAATTAATCACATTCATTTCTTCTTAATGCTTCTCTTTTGTTTAGATGTCTTGAGAAACCAAACAATTATTTTAGGTGTTTTTAATATAATTTTGCATAAGGGATGGGATATATATCAGTTTTTCATCTCTGTGCTTCTTAAATGTGCATTCTTCTTACAACTGGAATAATCATAATCAAAAATAGTTTTTCCTCATTGTTTCATGCAGGTTCCAATTACCTGATCCAAGTGTTTCTCAGTCATTACATTTTCTCAACTTTAAGGCTTATGCTACAACCGTAACGATGTACATTTTCATTATCATCAATAAGAACATGTGGATTAAAATTAGTTTTTATCACAGAAATGACTTTTTTTTTGTAGTTTGCATTATTTTCATCCTGAAAGCCTTCTCTTCTAAAGACACTCTTTTATGTTGACTCTTTACTTCCTATTGCATGAATATTTAATTTATCTATTACTTTTTTATGATAAACCCAATACAATGATTTCCTGAAATCTAGCTATACATTATCAATTGAATTTCAGTGTATTGTGGACTAATAACACTCAATTAAATTATGGAATACTAGAGTATTTATTCCAGTTGAAGTTACTAGTTGTTTTAACTGAAATGCCCTAAATGATTTAATCTTAACTATAGTCATAAATTCTAAATTCTTATAATCAACAAATACCCATGGAGGATGAATTTTAATAAATTGCCGGAAAAAGCTACTTCATCCCTGAAATCTGCTTTGGGATCTTCAGTTAAAGGGGAATAATTGGAGTTATAGCAAATCTTAAAACCAATCTAATTTTGGAAGTTAAGAAGATAATTTCAGATATTTATGATTTTTTAAAAAGATGATCCTCTGATATATGTACTAAATGCTAATATTGTTATAGATTATCATTATTTAAATTTACAGCATGGAAACAGTTATGAGCATAGAAAAAGTATCCCCTCTTCTTAGTAATTTAGGTAGAATGCAAAGTATTTTGTCCATTTAAAATTATACAGTTTTCCAAGTGATGGGATTCAAGTGATGGAATTTTTTAAAAAGTGTATACTTGGATGTTGATAAAAGCATGAATATATATTTCTGAGACTAAGTTTATTGAAATTGACATTTTTATTGTCACTTTTAGTTCATTTCCAAAAAGATCAATTTAACAAAATTTTATACAATGAAAATTTATGCTTTAGGTAGAAACCAAAAAGAAATTCTTGATGAAAAATGTTTTTTTAATGTCAAAATGTTCCTTTATTTCCTGACATGATTGAAATTTGTAATTTTCCTTGATTTCCCATTGTTGCAGCAGGGAATAAGTTATTAATTAAATGCAGAATATTTGAGTTTATGCAATGGATATTTTTAGGGATTGTAAATAGAGTACAGTCCTTTTGACTGGAATCATAGCTGTTATTTTGTACTGAAACAGTATTTTTCATCTGTTATATTTGTCCTATATAAAGTTTTACCCATATATTTTTAAACTCACTGGAATTGTAATACTTAAATCTAATTTGTTCAAATGATATTTTGAATGTTTCATAAATCACTGTAGTTTTCCTTCTTACCATAGCAAAATGCATTGAAAATATGGAATCCATTTAATCTAATATCTCTTTTAGAGATTCAGTTCTAGGTGATTTATGAATATAACAAATATAGTTTAATTTCTGTGATGTCTTTTCAGTGTTTGATTCTATAAAATTGAAAATATACTTATTATATAGCTCTAAACTACCTTTAATTCATTATGATCATTGATTTTTTTAACTTCTTTAATTTTCTGAAGCTAAATTTAGAGAATTTTAAAAACCCAATATTTGTGAAAATGTGTTTTGATATTATTAAGATAAATGCCAGTTTTAAAGGTAAGTAACATCATAGTTACAATAATTTGATCACTGTATTTTTCAGGTATAAAAGCTTATTAACTCTTTTTTCTATGTCTTCATAATAGAGATCAATTTTGTAATGTGATGCATTTTTATGGCTTTTTATAGAATCAGTATCTTTCTTTTTCATACCTGGTATTATATTTAAAATATCCAATAAAATACCAGAATAGAAGGAGCACAAGGCATTTTTGAGTAGGTTTCTATATGTCAGGCATTGTGCTCGATATTTTCCATATATTATCTTAAAGCTCAAATTAGCTCTATTAGGGAAATATTATTATCCCCATTTTATAGATAAGGAAACTTAACTCAATGGATTATTATCCCCATTTTACAGATAAGAAAACTTAACTCAATGGATTAAACATTAATTACATTTAATTCTGAAACCAAATATTTTTTATTATGTGCGTTGAAATGTGAAGGAATGTGATTTCATAGCTTTTTCGAATTGTTCACTAACTGTACTTACCTGGAATAGAAGATGGACAAAAAAGAAGTTCACATCAATATTGAAATAGTGTTTTGTTCTGTCTTGTTTTTGCTTTTTAAAAATTCAGTGTTCAGTCCCATTCAGACAGAGGCTTAAGGTGGACTAATTTGGGGCAATAATTAAGGAAGCTATTGTTGAAAACTGATGGGCAAATTTCCTGCCTGAAATAGGCAGGCATAGAAAGAGGAATGGTCTGAATTTGAGTGAAGGTACTTTCAGAAACCTAAGAATCAAGAAGGTGAGAGCAGACCCAAGTGGTATGACCATTCATGAAATAATTTATTCAATCCTATGTCAATAGATATTTATTTATGAGCCACTATCTTTCAAACAGTGAGTTAGACTTTATCCAAAGAACCATATGTGAAAAAAAAAAACACAACAAAATTAAAGTGAGTGAGAAAGAAATTCAAAGTGAAGGATCAGTCCAGTCAAATGGACAATAGGACATAGCAATATGGATGCTGGATGGTGCCTTCAAGGCATCAAAATAACCACATTTTATATTTATTGATCATCAGTTTTAGGTAATCTAGTGTAGTCAAGCCTCATTAATGGTACAATGTAAAAGCAATGAGATGGACTCTAAGAAAAGTTTGTGGGTTGCCATCCAGAGATGATTTTCAAATGCCAGCAGCAATATAGGCAGTATAGCTCTGTTTCCCTTCTTGCTATGAACCACCTCAATTTGCCTAGCTTATGTTTCTTCATCTGCTTTCTTTCTATACTACTGAATTAGTTTAGTCATGACATCTTTGATTGTCTTGCCAATTTTCTTTAACTTTGTTTTGAATTCTATCTAGCCATCTATCCAACTTGCTTACTTTGTCTTGGCTTTATTTTCCCATGTTTTTCTAGCAGTGTGTCTTCTGGTAACTATCACATATTATCAATGTAAGGCAATATCATAAACTATGAAGAACAAATTATGAAATTGTTTGCTTTCAATTTTAAAATAGAATTTTTGTAATTCATGTCTTATCATAGTTTTATTTAGAGAGGAAAAGTTTGTACCATTTTAATTTGAATAACAAAAGAAAAGAATTCTGGGCATAATGTTTGCGAGATGATATAAAGAGATGTCAGGAGTTTACAGAATGCATTGACTGAAGACCAGAAACCATAATGCAACTGTAGACATGTCAAGAGACTGCAGCAAGGCTAAATGTCATTGACTCACCAAGGGGCCAAGACTAGGCAACTCCCAGTGGATGACAGCATGGGGAGACACAACGGAAAGAACCAGGTACTCACTCCAAAGCCCTGATGGCATGTAAAATCAGAAAGGGGCAAAATTGATATGAATGTAGGGAAATAGAAGTGACTAAATTTAACTATGCTTCACGATATTAAGTTTTCTGTTATCAGGCAGAATGGAATGTTGCAAAAAGAGGATACATTTAGTAATAAATATATTTTTACATTTCTCATTTTGAATTTAGTCCCCTAAATAATATTTCTAATGTACTTAGACTGTCATTATGCTTAGATTGCTCTCTTTTCACCTTTCCTGTTTAGTTTCTCTGACAGTGACTTCTCCCAGTGACTGCAGTTGTTTTCTTCTCCAATGCAGGACTCATGCACATATATACATATCCATTTTCTTGGGAGTACACTTCATTCAGGGAGCTCTGAACCACTCTCAACTGTCTTAATGTAACTGATAGATATGCTTCCCCAGGATCCAATTTGTTAGTCCCTTAGATATAATGAACTTGATCTATTATATTGACTTATTGACAGTACTCTATCTCTAATAGTATGACTTAATGTAATCTAAATAACATGGTGGTGTGTGTAATGTATCATACTATCTATTTGTAAGAAATTACAAATTTAACCAACTACAAATTATAGTATTTTACTCTTTATCAAGTGCTTTCAAAAACATTGCCATATTTTAATCTTAGAATTATGCAAATAAATAATAAATAACATTTGTCTGTTGGTTAGCTTTCCTTGAAGTATAATACACAGAGGCAAAACAGGCATATATGTTGTGCACATAATATGCAATAAATACATGTTGACTGAACATGTGTGGAAAAATATAACAAACATATAATCATAGCTAATTATAAAATAGAAACTGCATTTTCTTTCTCTTGTGTTTTTACATTCTTCAATTATCATTACTTAAATACCACTTTTAATTTTTTGGAACATAATAAGCATTGCACATTGCCACACATACTGAAACAAGTATTTTCTCAGGAGAATAAAGGTAGAGTCAATATAATTAAATGATATTTGGGAGTCAGACTTTCCAAGTATGAGTACCTACCAAATCACATACCAGCTATTAGACTTTGGGCAAGTCACTAAACTTCTTAAACTTCAGCTTCCTCATCTGTAAAACAATAACAACATTATCTACTATGTAGTGTTACAAGGATTAAATGAGTTAAGATATGATGTGTGCATAAGAATACCTGGAACCTAGCGACCACTTAATAATTGCTAATTATTATTATTCTCATTACAGATTATCATTGTAACATTAAAGCTTTCTTTTATTTCAAGTCTGAAATTCTGATTTGGTGGAGCAAAACAGTACTGTAGAATTGTTGGATAGATAAAAGCAAGCTACATGTAATTCAATAGTTAATCTTAATATGTAATATATTTACATTTAATCATTTTTTAAAAAAGTCAGAAGTGTTTTCCCTTTTGAATTTGAGGCAACCAGAAGAACATGAGTAAAAGGAAATGAATAATGCATTTCTGCTCATGAACAAAAAATTAAATGAATAAAATTAGGAAATTAATTTTAAAACATTAACTCTAGCAAAGATGTGTTTATCAATTGCAACGAATGTACCACACTGATGAAAGATGTTACTAATTGGGGAAAAATTGGGAGATGTGGTGAGTGGGGCTTATGGGAAAACCCTATATATTCTCTGTAACACATAATCGAAGTATCTTTTAAACAATTGAAAAAGTGAAAAAAAAAAACTGTCATCAGATACTGTAGTTTTAATAATTTTTGTTTGTTTTTAGGAGGTAGTGAGGATTGAACCCAAGACCTCATATATGGGAAGCAGGTACTCAACCACACGAGCTACATCTGCTCCCCTTAAAAATTTTTATTGATATTTACCAGACATTTCTAGCACTTGCCTTTTTTTTTTTTTTTTTTTTTTGAGAAAGTGCTACAATTATACTTGCCTACCTATAAAAGTTCAGCATGGCTTGGACATAATTTGACCAATGAAGTTTGGGCAGTAGTGAGATATGTCAGCTCAGAGGCCCTTTTCAGTACTCTGATGATTATGAAAATACCAGTATAAATGAAGGCTCTTTGATCTAGGTTCCTCTGGAGTGAACACAATGAAAGAGTCCCCTGCTGACCAGCAGTGGAGCAAAGCCAAACAAATTCTTGTGGTAAAGCATGACAGTTTGAAATTGTGTAGGTTTATGCAGTGTAGCCTAAGCTATCTTGATTGACACAATATTTATTTGCATTTTGAGTAATTTTTTGTAAATTATTTTTTTACTTAAAAATTATATCTATGATATAGTAATATAATTTAAATAAATTTTTTTTTAAGAAATACTATTTACCCCTAGTCTTCAATATGAAAAGTTTTTGAGAACTTGACAATTTTGTTTAATTTCTTAGTGCTTCAAAGAATACTGCTCAGGAGACAACCAGCAAGATGGCAGCAGAGTAAGGAGCTCCTAGAGTCAGTTCATGCTACAGGGCAGTTAGTAAACACCCAGAGCTACCTAAAACATCTGTTTGGGGACTCCAGGACACCAAAATTGCATTCTTCACAATCCTTGAAGGAATGGAAGGAGACCACCCATCCACAGAGAAGACTCTTAAGTAGAGTGCTCCATGCCAAGATGGCCAGTGCCCATCCTTCAGCAGAGGCTCAAGCCTCCTCGGGAGCTGTTCCATGGCTGGAATTGAAAGCTCCACTTCCCAAAAATGGGAGAGGAAGAGACAGTTGGGAACCAACTTCAACTAATGATTAGTAAACTCGTCTGGCTAAAGTATAACCCTAAGAATGGCTGAAGTTTGAACCTGTCCAAGTTGGAAAGAGTCTGGTAGCTGCCATCTTAACTCCGTCCCTCACACATGAGGAAGCAAAAATCACAGTGTTGGTAGGGACCGGCTTCTTTCCATCCATATCTGACTGCAGCTCTAGCCTAAGCCCCAGCCCCACCTCTGGCAGGGAGGAACCTCTCTGGGAAAATATAGGCCATGCTAAGGAGGCCAGTGATCATCCTACTCTGGTGGCTCAAGCTACCCAGAAGCTGATCTGTGGCTGGAGTTGGAAGCTCCATTTCCCAAAAAAAGGGAAGGAAGAGACTATTGACCATGGACTTCAGGTACTGATTAGTAAATTAAGCTGGCTGAAGCATAACCCTAAGAACAGCTGAAGTTTAAACCTGTCTGGGTCAGAAAGAGACTGGTAGCCACCATTTTGTCTACACTCATGGTATGAGGAGACGATGGCCTCATTGAAAATCACAATGACAGTAGGGATGGCTTCTTTCCCCCCAGATCAGCCTGCAGCCCTTGCCTAGACTTTAACTCCACCTCTAGCAGGGAGGAGGCTGGCAGGCCCTGCACCAGCCTCTCCAGGCAACTGAAGGTACATTCAGCTGGCATAGACTGAATAGTTGGAAGTCTTCTTAGGTAACTGCAGTCATTTTGGACCCACATAGCATAAACTGCTACCCATGCCTACAGCTCCATTCCTATCACAGGCAGGGAGGAAAGGGCATGAAGCTTCATCAGAATCTCCAGACAACTAGAGTTTAGGCTTGTATGACTTGGATTATTACATATAGCTGTGGTTCTGTCCCTACCCTTGGCAAAGGAAAAAGTTAGGAGAGGCTTCATCTGTCCCTTGGGCAATGGAGGCAGCTTGAGCCTCCACAGCTTATAGCACCAAATATATCCTTGGATCCTGCTACACAACCAACAAGGGAGAATGGACAAGAAAGCCCTTAACTAAAGAGAGAAACTGCACCCAGAATAAATACATCTAGTAAGCCAGATGCCAAGACACCACAAAAAATTATAATCCACACCAAGAAAAGGAAGATATGGCAGTTAAAGGAAGAAGATAAGCCCCCAAATGACATAAAAGAGTTGAGACAACTAATCATAAATATTCAAACAAATCTCCTTAATAAATTCAATGAGATGGCTAAAGAGATTAAGGATCTTTGAAGATATTGGATGAGCATAAAGAAGAATTTGAAAGCATACATAGGAAAATAGCAGATCTTATGGGAATTAAAGGTACAATAAATGAAATTATAAATACACTGGAATCATATAATAGCAGATTTGAGAAGGCAGAAGAAAGGGTTGGTAAGCTTGAAGAAATGGCCTCCGAAAGTGAACATGCAAAAGAACTGATGAAGAAAATAATGGAAATAATTAATAAAGTTCTCAGGGAATTAAACAACAACAAGAGACATGCAAACATACATGCCATGGGTGTCCCAGCAGGAGAGGAGAAGGGAAATGGGGCAGAAGCAATATTTGAAGAAATAGTGGTAGAAAATTCCTCAGCCCTATTGAAGGACATGGATATCCATGTTCAAGAAGCACACCATACTCCTATCTGAATAAATCTGAATAGACTAATTCTGAGACACATACTAATCAGAATGTCAAATGCCAGAGACAAAGAGAGAATTCTGAGAGCAACAAGAGAAAAACAATGCATAACATATAAGGGATGCCCAATAAGATTAAGTGGTGATTTCTCATCAGAAACCATGGAGGAAAGAAGACAGTCATATGATATATTTAAGATGCTGCAAAAAAACCAAGCAAACAAACCAACAAACTTCCAGTCAAGAATCTTTTATCCGGCAAGATTGTCTTTCAGAATTGGAGGTGAGATTAGAATATTCACAGATAACCAGAAAGTGAGAGAGTTTGTAACTAAGACACCAGCTTTGCTATAGTCTGCTGTAGTCTGAAAAGAGAGGACAGGAGAGAGAGGCCTGGAAAAGAATCTAGAAATGAAGATTCTATCAGTAAACGTAACTAAAAGTCTCAAAAGAGTGGTGAAAATAAAATATGACAGATAAAACTCAAAGGTCAAAATGGGTGAAATAAGAACTGCCTTTACAGTAATAACATTGAATGTTGATGGATTAAACTCCCCAATCAAAAGACACAGACTGGCAGAATGGATAAGAAAATATGAGCCACTCTAGGCTGTCTGCAAGAGACTCACCTTAGAACCAAGGACACTAATAGAGTTAAAGTGAAAGACTGGGAAAAAAATATTCCATGCATTCAGTAACCAAAACAAACAAACAAATAAACAAAAAACAAACTGGAATATCTATACTTATATTAGATGAAATAGACTTTAGAAGACACTAGTAGTAAGGTGAAATCTGAGAAGGAAGTCAGGAAAAAAATTCCATTTACAATAACAACTAAAAGAATAAAATATTTGGCAATAAACTTAACCAAAGTTGTAAAGCAATTGTATTCAGAAAACTACAACTCATTGTTAAAAGAAATTTAAAGAGACCTAAATAAATGGAAGAACATTCCATGCTCATGGATTGGAAGACTAAATATCATTAAGATGTCTATCCAGATTGATACAAAGATTCATTGCAGTCCCAGTAAAAATTCCAACAGCATTTTTTAAATAATAGGAAAACATGATTATCATATTTAGTTGGAAGGGTAGGGGGTCCCGAATAAGCAGAAATATTTTAAAATGAAAAATGAAGTTGGAAAACTCTCATTTCTGTACTTTAAATCATATCACCTCTCTACAGTGGTAAAAACAGCCTGCTACTGAAATAAAAACAGACACATAGACTAATGGAACTGAATTGATGGTTAAAAAACAGACCTTCACATGTATGGTCAAGTGATATTTGACAAGCCTGTCAGACCCAACCAGCTCAGACGGAACAGTCCATTCAACAAATGATGCTGAGGGAACTTGATATCCATAGCCAAAAGAAGGAAAGAGGATCCCTATCTTACACTTTATACAAAAATTAACTCTAAATGGATAAAAAAACTAAATATAAAAGCAATGACCATAAAGTTTCTGGATGAAAATGTAGGAAAATATCTTCAAGACCTGGTGGCAGGTGGTAGATTCTTAAAGAAGATAAGAGGAGGACTGACATGGACTACTAATGTTTAATATATGTAGAAGTTTTAATTAACTTTGTTGTAAAAGTGTGGAATTGTATAGAGTTGATGGTAACACGGTATAGTGAGTAACTGCTGGTTTATGAATCAGAATGTGACTGAAAGGGGTATCTAGGGATATAAATGACAAATGAAAGAAAACTAGAGAATAATCTAGGTACTGACTAAAAAAGAGTAAACCCATAGGTAGATGAGAATCGTGATTGATGAGGCAAGATTGTCCTTTGGGAGCTAGAGCAGATGTATTTCACTATTTCAGGGTTATGGGATTGTGAAGAAGCATGGGAAAAATACAACTGGAGTGGCCTATGGTCTGTGATTAACGGTAATAATGTAATATTCATACATCTAAGCCAAAGATATACTGTGTTGTTAATGGCAGAGTATGGAAAAAGTGTGCCAAGTGTACACTATGGACATGGTAATAGTCTGATATTATCTTATAATCTGTAACAAATATTCCACTATGGTGTGGTGTGTTGATAGAAGAGTATGTGTGGGAATCGTACACATGTGCATGATTGTTTTGTAAGTTTAACAACTTCTGTCATAAAAGTGTGTTTAAAAATAATTACAGGGTGGATTGGGGGGAAATACACCAAATGCGAGATAAGGATTATAGTCAGTAGTAAAATTTTTACAATATTCTTTCATCATTTACAACAAATGTCTCACAACAATGCAAGGTGCTAGTAGTGGGTTGATGTATGGGACCCCTGTATCATGTTATACATGTTCGCTTTGTAAGTTCACAACGTTTACTATACACTTACTGTTTATGTATGTTCATATATAAATGATATAATAATAATAATAGGGTGGGTTGAAGGAAAAATACACCAAATGTAAGACACTTTGGTTGGTAGTAATATTTTGGTAGGATGTTTTTTAATCATTAGTTAAAAATGTTTCCCAACAATGCAAGGTATTGTTGGTGGGATTAGGTATGATGTCCCTGTATGATGTTATGTATGTTTGTTTTGTAAGTTCACAACTATTATTATACACTTATTGTTTATGCATGTTTATGTATGTGTGATATACTTCAATAAATTTGAAAAAAGATAATACTGCTCAAGGGATATTTCATAAATGGTATAGCTTTTATTAATGTTTGTTGGTAGTACAGAGAGCTTTAAGCATAGTACCATGTATGAGGAAGGTGAATTGGACAGTTCTTAAGATTCTTTGGCATTTAACTAATAACTCTCAAATGTAAATTTAATATCTACAATCAAAATCAGTGAAATCCAGGAATATTTGTATTATGTATAAAGCACTGTGGTAAGTATTTGAGGAGGGAAATGATGAAAATTCTTGAAATGAGATAACGATATATGGCAATTTTCTAACATGATGATGCTAACTTAAGTTCACTGACTTATGAAAAGGTATATGGAAATATCATTAACAAATTGTGAAAAAGTTTAAAGAGCTCTTTCTGTGAATTAACCAGTGTTTGGTTTGGGAATTTACTTAAAGAAAGAGAGTGTGGAGGGCTGGTGAGAAAGAAAGAAGGAAAAAGGAAGGAAGGAAGAGGGCGAGGGAGGGATGGAGGCATGAAGGGAAGGAAGGAATAAGGGAAGGAAGGAAGGGAGGGAGGAAGGAAAGAGAGTGAAAGAGAGATGAAGAAAAAGAGAAAGAGAAAGGAAAGAAAGGAAAAAAAGAGAAAAGCAAGCAGGAAGGAAAGAAAGAAAAAGAAGGGAAAGAAAGAAAATCAACATTGTATATTATTTTTTGAAGGGTGTTTAAGGCAAAATGAAAATATATATATATGCAACATATCTATATCTCATCATACTTTTATTATTTTACCATTATATGTAAAATCCCTCATCAAGAGTTTTAAGTCCTATCATATAATTCAAGCATTCTTGTCTAGTCTTTTTATCAAAGGATTCATTCTTGAAAGCAACAAGGCATAGACTCAGACTAAAGAGAGCTTTCATCGTTTTTAAGACAGCAATGCTAGCTTACAGTCTCCTAGGAAACTCGAATACTCCACAGCTGTAGAGAATCCAAGTTTTACAAAACAACTATTATTGGGGGGTAAAATCTTCCAAGGAAGTATCCCCTGAAATCTCACCTTATTTTAAAATTTATTCTGAGAAATACTTATACAGTATTTATGGTTAGCCATTTGTTATGAGAAGAAAAATGGTACAAAACCCAATTCTGGATGCTTTCCAGTTCTTGATCTGTGTGGAGCTGCAATTAAACTCAAGAAACTAACAAAAGGCTGATTATTTGAAGGGAATGGTAACCAAACATGGAAAAAAATACAAATCCAGTAAGCACAAACTGAATAATTAATGAGATAATATAATAGCAATTAATTAGGAGAAATGTATAAACATACGGGAGAAATACACTTTTAATATAAAATGTAAAAATTAACTATACATGAAATAGCCAACTTCTATCCATGAAATTAAGAATTTGGACTAAATGAACTCCAAAATTGCCCTCAAGAGAAAAATTCTATGATGCTTCTGTACTTTCACAGGTGTCTAACATGTTCAGTTTGTTGGTTATATTCTCTTTTGGATGCTGGGAACAGTACAATGGAATATTGTTTTTAAAAACATGTATCTGTGTTTTACACTGTTACAGTTCTATGGACCATGGTGTTTTATTTCCTGTCATGAGAAAACTGAGTTTCTGTAATTAGGTAAACACTGCCTGACATTGATGTTAGTCATTTTATTTGCATGTGTTACTTACTCCTGTATTATCAATGGGTATTGAATAGAAAAATAGTATTCTTAAGGATGAAAAATCATAAGAAAAATTTCTCTGATAATGAAAATTAGAATCTCAGTAAGTAAACATGCTTGTAGAATTTCTGGGATGTTCACTTGTGCTTGGCACATTAGAATAGAAAAAAAAAAGACCAATGTTTTGGTACCCAGCAACACAAAAGCTAGGTCAAAAATCATTGTGTTTTCATAGTTATTTCCATGACTTTGGAGAAGTTAACCACTCTGAAACTCAATTTTCTCATGTGTAAAATATAGCTATTACAATTATATCAGAAGGGCTTAGGAAATCTTATTTGAGATCCTATATTAAGTTTTTAGTGAATAGTATTGTTGTAGAATTTGAGAGAGGTTTAATTATTTGCGTATAGAAAGGCCAGGACTCAGGAATGATTTTGAGAAGGAAAAATGGTTTATTGACCACCAGCAGGACTTGGGAGCTTTCTGTTTCAAACCCGAGCCCCGAACAAGATTTTTGAGTTCCTTTTATACAGAGGGGAAAGGCCAAATGGTTCTTTTGTTTCAGTTTTCAATAGGCTTTAATTAGCACATATCTTCCACATCCTAGGTAAGATTTTAGCATGGACTTCATGTATTCTAGATAAGCTTTTAGCATATTTGGTTTGTATTTTCCTTGAATATTTAAAGTTTATGGAGTTTGCATTGATAAACTGTTTCCTGGGACTGGAGCCATTGCCATGATTACCAGGGGCAGGGTTGCAGCCTCTCACCATCACACACCCACTAGTCAGGGCAGACAGTTTAGCTTAAGGTGATCTCCAAAGAGACAAAGAGCCTCCACCCATAATCCAAATCATTTTCCCCCCTTATGCCGAAGCTTAACTTGCTAAGCTTTGGCATAATTATTGTTGGAGCTATGAGGTGCATGGCTGTTTGTTGTTTTGATTGATTACTTTACTTATCAATTTTTAATGTAGCATCCAGGACTTTGTATTTAGAAGTTTAGAAGTTTTCATTCTGGACAGCAGAATCCTGGGGCAGAGGCCCTCTTGCAGTCATCCTGGGCCACCGGTGTTCACATGGATTTCCAGTTAGCCTCCAGATCCATTAATTTTGTTTTACTCTTAAAGAGTTTACACCTTTAATCTTAAAGGGGTGCTGAAGGGAGGTGATCTCTTTTCTGGAACTGCTTCCTGCTGGCCATGGCTGTAGTCATTGCCTAACAAGGTGTAAAACTCTTATTTTAACTGGAGGAAGTTGGATCTGGCATTCTTTACGAAGCTGGATGAAGTTTTCATATGGTTAATAAGATGTTCATTCAGAAAGAAACAAACAATTAAAATTTTGAAATACCCATTTTTAAAAGAGGACATTGGATTACAGGATTACAGAGGTAGACAAGGTTAGGTACTTATAAAGATGGCACCCCTTTTTAAAAGCTGGTGGGAACAGTATATATATATATATATTTTTTTTCCTCTAAAGTATTTTTAGAGAGAAATTGCAATAGATACTTAGCTTTGTTTTGAAGATGCATTTCAGGCTGTTTAATAATTGCCACTCATGTGTTCTGTTAGATGCTCCCGGTGAACTGGCACCTTTTGGACAGTTGATTTCATTCAGGATTAGTGCACTAAGATGGAAATTTTCTTAGTTTTTAGCTGTGGGAGTAGATCAGAACTACAGAATATAGTTTTTTACATTTTGGTTTTAATAGTACAATTTCTGGTAATTTTGACTGTTTAATAGGTGACCCAATATTAGCAAGCAAGCCTCATTTTTGCTACACAGTAGAGTATACTAGAATAGTAATTCTAGTATAGTAATTTGGCTGAGCCTGGCTAAGACCATGGCCTTATTTTATAGACATGTTTATTAATTATTTAGAAAATAAAGTTACCAGGAATTTAACATGTCTAGTATACTTTTGCACCTGACCCAGAATAGAAAAGATAACATTATAATTATTAGGCGTATATTTAGTAGAGGATAAAAGTACAACACTTTAATACTAATTAATGTACTAGGATTCTGAGTTGTAATTAATAGTTTTAAATTTCAGGATTGTAATACTTTGCATGTTATCTCTCCATGGGAGCAGGCCATAATGCCAATTGTGTTTAAGTTTTACTTACAGGATCCTGGTATCATGGCTCCACTTAGCATGTTCTTTACAGTGAGCAAGTCACAACATGGTTGATCCTAGAGAGAGTCTCTCTGGCACTATGGAACAGTGCCAGTCTGGAGGCGATATCCATTGTACACTTGGTTGTACCGAGTCATCATTGGCTGCAGCAGGAGCTTGAAACTGCAATGTAGTTTCCATTGACTTCAGGAGCACAACCAGAGGCTAATATAGCAAATATTTCTAATTGAGGGGTCAATGACCAGCCTAGCCAATAACTCACATGGAGAGGCAACCTATAATGAATTCAAGGCCTAGTTTGAATGCACAAAAGAGTTTGACAATGTTAAAGTTTATTCCTTGTTTTATATATATTTTAAACAAATTAATTCAACACATCATGTATCAAATGACTCTTTACTTATACAATTTTATCATTAAGATAACAGTAGGTATTTTACTTTAGTAATAGAGGGAAAAAACTATATTTCATTGTTAAAATGAAAACAAGATTCCCAATAGAATCAAGATAACTTTTTATTACCAATTACTTAAATATGCACCTTGTAGTGACCTTCAGATCGGTTTTATTATCACGAAGTTATTCTTTGCCACCGATGCCAATCCAAGGTTTTATTCAACAATGACTTCTAGAATTAGAACTATTTAAATGTTTTTAGTTTGGAAGATGTTTTACAAACTCTTTGTAATTGACTACAACCACATTACCTAGCTACCTTAAGTTTAAATAAACTTATTAAATTACAATTATTAACCAAAGAAATTTACTTTATTTATGTAAGAGAGCATTTCTACAATCTTTCTTCTTTAGTTTAATTTCATTAATATAAACTTACAATTTTTATTACTCTAAAGATTTTGTACATATAATGTTAATTTATCTAATAGGTATTTATAAACTAAGGGAGATTACACCCAAGCTAAATAAAATTGAAACCATTATAGTTTAGGCACAGAATGTTCTCTTTTTTTCTTTACAGGAAGCTAAAACTTCTTTACTTTGTTTAAGTTATAAAAATGAATAATTTTTAAAAGCATACTGACTACCAGGTTTCAAAACACATTACACAATTACCTAATTTGTTTAATCATAATCCAGGAAAGATTTCTCCATAGTTTTTATGGATTTTTTTTTACTTACTGAAATTTGTCAACAGAGCCACTAATTACCCTTTTTTTTTTTTATGGCTGTTAAAAAGTTTAAACTGGGAAATTACAGGGCAAAGTGATTCTTAATTCCCCAGCCTTGTAGATAGGTTTAATCTGCCACACCTAGTCCAGCCCTCAAAGCTCTTGCAAAGAAGAGGGCCTTTCCCAATAGTTTCTATAATCAGAATTCTATATGACCTTTCCATCCTGCTTAGTCTAATTTGGGCTCCAGGAATATTATTCACATATATAACTGCATATTTAATTTTTAACAATTTGAGTAGAGCTCTTTTAAGAATTCTCACTTGTTAATTTGATACTATCATCCTGAAATATGAAGACATACACTGAGCAAATGGGCAGACACAAATAGAGTTAGACACAGAAATACAACTCATTGATGTGACTTAAAATTTGCATTATTTTATATACTGTTTAGCTTAATTTGGGGTTCAGAAATATATATTACTTATATAACTGCATATTTAACCTCAAAAATTTGAGCAAATAGGCAGACATGAATAGTTTGACACAAAAACATAATTTTAGTTACTTAAAACTTCCATTTTTTTTTTACAAAATAAGTGTGACTGCAAAACATTTCAAAGACTCCTGAAACTTTTTTTTAATTTGCACTATGACTGTGCAGTTTTGCCCAATAATTTTGTTTCTTATCTAATGGCTTGTAAACAAAATGTTCCCAATGCTATAGCACCATTTTCTTTTGTTTCAAGACCTTATATTTTATCTTGAATTTAGCAGAATTTGGATAAGCAACAAGATTAATTCTATGTATATTTACTGAGGCTATTTGATGCCTCAGGGAGACTGGTTTCTCTCATGAATTGCCACTTTTAGGAACACTGACAGTCATGGCAGGAGACTTCCTTTTTTCCCCCAGTCCTTGGGAGATAATATAACTCCAGTGGTCGTTTAACACCAATGGCTAAGAATTCCACCAGGCAGCAATTTAGTTTACACTTGGATTGATGAAAGAAAGCAGAGTGCTAATACCAGTAGGACAGGAGAAAGAGATGTCCCCAAGTCCGCCTTTTCCTGGACTATAGAGGCAGAAGCTGTTATGAAATAACCATAGGCAAAGGCAAGGGAAGGGGTGAGGCTAGTCTTGAAGTAACCATAAACAAAGGTAAGGTTAGTTTAGAATTTACATTTACAGTAATAGTTTCAGGCTAAATTCACCCAGTTTTAATTTCAGTTATTATTTTTCACTTTTTTATAATATAAATGCATCTATAAATGATCTTAACTCTTAGTTACAGTTTTTATTAAATTTTTTTACCCTTAAGGTGAATTGGATACCTTTATTAATTAAGCTACAAGAATTTTATTAGTAACAATTCTGTGAAGTCCTGCCTTTTCTTAGTAATGGAACAAATTCTCGTCTGCAAGTTATACATTTAATTCACCAGCAAGAGAGTATTGGCATTTAAAGATTCATTTTAAACTACGTTTTTTACCTTTTTACTGTGAATTCTTAGGCTCCAACAACTGACAAAAGCCAAACATAGATTTCAAAGTGGCATTTCATTCCTTTCTTTTTCTTTTCCCTCTGTAATCTCACAACCCTGGAGTTCCCAGCCAGACCATTGAAAAGGCTATCAAGTGATTAGAGGTCTATTGTTTCAAGCAATAGCCTCCTTTCTTTAGACGAGTTTACAGCTCTAAAACATCCCAAAGTATTTCTACAGTCTTACAGAGAGAGAGATTTGGAAAAGTAAAGAACTTAGGCAGAATGCAAACGTATTTTGGCCTTTGACACCCTAGGGAGGAAACTGAACTGCATTTATTTTGATCCTGCTTTTCATCATCTTCACCTTCCCCCACCCCCTCCCAGGCAGTAGGGTGCACAGTGATTAAATAGGAATGCGGTTTATGAGTAGAAGTTGCGGACTCACTGGAAAGGGGCAAGCCGCTCCCCACCTTTCCAGCTTTCTGCCAAAATGGGCAGACAGAACTTAACTAAAATTCGGCACCCCTCCTGGGGACCCAGCCACCCTGACTGGGGTAGCCCCAACAATCCCAGGTGTGTGGCATGGACTCAGATGGCCTCCAAGTCCCAGCAAAGGGGAAGACCAGAGACGAGGCAGTGGAGCATGCGCAAACATCCAGACTCTGCAGTTTTGCCCCATAAGCAAGTCACACCCTTGCCAATGGCAAGGGAGGGTTCCAGCTCAACTAAATTCCACCACTTTACATAACCACACAACTCCAACACCAGCATTGAACTGACACAGACAGAAGCACAAAGGTCACTAATCTAACCCACAAGTTCTATATATATGTTTGTTTGTATTTTTTCAGCATGGCTGCCCCACAGCCATCACAAACCTTAGAGAGAACACTTAATGTTAACATCTGGTATAAAGACAATTCACAATTCAGCACCATAACAAAAGATTCCAGCTAGACCTTTTTAACTATTTAACTTTAAACCTAGTCCAAGCTTCACTAGAAAAGCTGATCCATTTTCCTGTAATCAAGTTTTTTAAAATCCAGAGTAATTTCCAGGACATTAGGACTCGAACCTATAAACAACCCTTCCTATTGTAATCAAGCCTCCACTCCTTTGGTGGATATAAGACCATTGCCAGATTCTAACATGCAGTTAGACAAACCCAAAACACCAAGCTTTTCCCAGACCTAGAGAGAGCAGCTTCCTCCCAATTTTCTGGGGCTACTAGGGTTCTCTCAAGAGGTGATCAGCCTCTCTCCCTAGCAATTAAAGCTAGGGTTCTCCAGACTGTGCTTCCCTAGGTAGTCTTACCTTCTAGGTTCAGAGTTCTTTTTCGTTCCCAGAATCTTTCTCTTCAGGCCTTCCATTGCCCTTGATTTTTGTTGGGAAGATTCTGGTGGAGCCCACATCTTTTCTGGACTAAATTTCATCCAGGGGTGCCCAGATTTGGGGTTCACCCAAGTCCTCCCGGCTTCCTTGGGGATTTGGAAAGGGCAGCAAAATGCCACCATCTCTGGCCTTCGTTTGCAACCCTGGACGAGCCCCCCAAAATATTCTAGAGGTTGAGAGAGGTTCAATTATTTGTGTATAGAGAAGCCAGGACTCAGGAATGATTTTGAGAAGGGAAAATGATTTATTGATGGCTGGCCAGACTTGGGAGCTTTCTGTTTCAAACCCGAGCCCTGAACAAGAATTTTGAGTTCCTTTTATACAGAAAGGAAGGGTTAAATTGTTCTTTGTTTCAGTGCTCAATAGGCATGAATTAGCATATATCATCCACATCCTAGGTAAGCTTTTAGCATGGACCTTATACATTCTAGATAAGCTTTTAGCACATTTAGTTTGCATTTTCTCTGTTTTTAAGGTTAGAAGAGTATGCATTGCTAAACTGTTTCCTGGGACTGGAGGCATTGCCATGGTCACTAAGAGCAGGACTGCAGTCTCTTACCATTCCACACCCACAAGTCACAGACAGTTTAGGTTATCTACAAAGAAATGAAGTGCCTCCCACCCATAGCCCACATGAATATAAGATTTGATATAGCATTAAAAAAATCTTATCCAGTCAAATACTGTCTTAAATTTTGCTACTTTAGAGAGACTAAGTATCAAATCTAAATTCAATAAGAAATATCTGCTTTCTGTAATTATTTGATACTAATCTGCATTGTTTAAAGTTTACTGAAAGACTTGAAACATCTGGCAATAACAGCCATAGTAATAGTGCGTTCCATATGCTATTATGGAATATGTCACACTCATTGTTTCCTTTGGTTCTTACCACACTTTGGGATATTTTTTTAAAGGCTTCTACTTTAGAGCTAAGACAACTGAGACTTAATGACATATACAGAGTTACAAATCTAGGAAGTGATGATGTTGTTTCCTTAAGTCCAGAGTTCACAATGAAATACTGTCTTAAAAATCAGAAATTTCCATGCCAGTATACTTTCACACACAGTTGAAATGTCCTATTTGGTTCCACTATTAAATTGGGACAGGCGATTCATCTGAAAAGTGTTTCCACCCCAGTTTCCCAACCTCTGCATGTTCCCTCTGCATTGTAACCAGCTCACCTGCAATACATTCTATTTTATTTTTGATTTGAATATAATTGTGCCATTTAATTACATTTAAAAATAGCATTGTGAAATCCCTACTACATTGCATGTAAGCATTTAAGATAGGACTCTAGATCTAAAGGAACTTATCAGTGGTAATCAGGGATACAGGGTATTTTAGAGAAAACATTAAAGAGTAAGGTAGAACAACTTGTAACCAAGTGTATTCATTAGTGACTATTTCGGCCTTATCTCTGGATACTTCTCAGTGGTATGAGATTAATTGACTTTGCTTGCACCTTGATGACCTTGTTATGATTTAAAATATATTTAGTGAAAGAAGAATTAAAGCATGTTCTTCATTAGTCCTGACCCTCCCTGAAGCTTATTTATAGTGTACCACTTGGATATGATCTAGTATTATTCAATAGTTTATTAGTATTTTTAATAAATATTTGAATGTTCCCAGAATATACTGTAGGGATTAGAGTACCTAAATTAAACATGGTAAACGAAATATATTTTTCCTAAAGTAAAAGTAGCTATAATATATGAATGACCATATAGTTTTGTTATTTCAATTCCACATTTTTAATTTGTTTACCTGGTTTTTGTGTATTATTTGATGAAAACATTTCCTTATGTTGGAAAGACAGATTGTTCAAACCCATCATAATCAAATATTTTTAAAAATAATTTTCTTTAGAATCTTTATATTGCCAAAAAATATTTATTAAAATGTATTGTGTGCCAGGCTTACGGTTTCACCCAAGAATTCTGCAGAATGAAACCAGGTTTTCAGAAAACTGAATTTCTTTCACAGTTTAATTTCTGTTGTAAAAGTTGAAAAATAGCACTCTAGAATACATTTGGCCATGGATGGCACTTTCAATTTGAAGTTACACTGAAACTATCACACTACTATCCAAATGGCTGTCAAAAATGAATATGCTAGTTGAAAGGCTCTGAGTATGAAATTAAGTGTCTCAATTTTATCATACAAAGATAAGACCTCCATGTAAAACATGAATTTTAAGGTGAATTGAATTATCAATTGTGAGGGTGGATAATAATTTGAAAAATCTACAGAAGATTGATTTTTCTGTATCTAATTTGTTGTAAACACAGCATGGAATTTGGAATAAGGACATTGCTAGATCCAAAGTTCTTTACAGGCATGGCTCATAAATCTCCTCCTTACCCTGTGTTGGATTTGATGGAATAGCTTGTATACAAAATACTGGGATTTCAGTAATTTGCAGCTGAAGTGATCAGTCACATACATTTGTTTTTCAACTCAGATCACATATTCAAAATATACATCATTAAGCAATGTCAGTATTTGTTAAATCACAGGTATCACCATAGGATGTGCTTCTGGGGAGAATCAGGGCCCATTGTCTTTGATTACAGTTGTGATAATGGTTTCTAATTGTTGTTCTTATATCTGGTGTTTAAAAAAATTGTGGAAATAATATATGTGCAAAAGTCATCTGGTTGTATAGAATGCTCACTGATACTATGAAAAGGTGATATGTATTTTTTATAGTAATAGACTATTTTTTGAGAAGTTTCAGATTTACAGAAAAATTATACCAATTTTTTTTTTGCCATTAAAATGTCTTTTTTAAGGATAAGCCTGTTATAAGTAAGATATATAAGTGTATTGTTTAAGAATATGAATGCCTAGTTAGATATGGTTCAATACTTGCTGGAAACTCTTAAAGCAATTCAAATATTTAAGTTACATTGTTGCATTGTATGTGTGTGTGTATGCACACACATCATGGTATTTTTAATATAAAATTGCTTCATGTATGAATTGGCTTCCACAGGTTATAATTATAAATGTTAAATTTTCTCTTCATATTGGCAAATTACAATAACCTTATTTTCTATCTCATTTCTATCAATTTTATTCCTTGTCTTTTTTTCCTTTTCATTTTATTGCTTTGAATTTAAAACTATTGCTAAAGTTAAATGAAAAGAATTTTCCCATAATTATTTCTTTTATCTCATATTGTATGTTGTTGTAAGTATGAAATATCACATGGAAAATAATTCTTGTAATTTGAGTATATAAGGAAAAATAATTTTCTGTTTTCTAATCTCCATGGTATATCAGATTAACACACTGAATAATATGAATCACAATCTTTTAGTGAAAGTATCTGAAAATACTGTCTATGAGTTGTTTTTTTAGTCTATCCTTAGATTTCATTAAATCATTTATTTCAAGAATTCATGTGTTTCTACTATAAATCTATAATTATACATGGTCCTTAGTGGAAAAGTAAAGAATATATGAATGAAGATTGACTTTACCGGTTGGAGCAAACTTAGTTCCTTAAACTAGTAGCCACAACCTCTTATTCTGTTAAATAGAGACAATAATCATAGAATTGGTGAGATAATCAAAAAGTTAATGTACGAGAAAAATATTGCCTAAATACAGTGTGGGGTTAGTGACAAGAACTGAATAAATGGGTACATCCAAGTACTATATAAAAGGAAAACCATCATGCAAATGATAATTACTTCAGGAAATGTGTTTATTATGTTTTACAGTTTCCATTATTTAAAAAGCAACACAATTATTCTAGAAATCTGATTACTCTTCAAAGAAAAACGATGCTTCCTTTTAAAGAAAAAGGAAATTGCAAAACCCATCACATTTTCTTTGCTAATAAGTCTTTCTACATTTCTATGAACCTTAAACCTAAATTAAATAATAAATTGCAGGACCTGTATTTGCAGAAGTTTTGATCATTCTATTTCATTTCACTCTTTATATACTACTTCTCTTTTTAAATATAATTCCATAAATCAATAGAGAGATTTGGGCTAGAGGCTCATTAAAATTGGAAGCGCAAAGATGCTCCATATAGCTATGAATTTGGGTGTGATTCCCAATGTGATAAAGCAGATGGGAGGACAAGATACCACAGACTAAGTTCTGGGAAATTCCTGCACATGGGGGTCTGTAACGAAAGACTAATCCAACAGGAAGACTGAAAACAGATAGAATAGAACCAAAAGAGAATTCTTCCAGGAACCATTTGTAGAAAGGGACTCAAAGAGGGTAGATCAACTGAGGAAATGAGAACTGAGCCATTCCACTCTTTTGTTCTTGTTGTTTTAGGCAAGGCAGTAAAGAGTTTATTAAGAAACAAGAAAAGCTATCATACATACCCCAGACATGGGTGTGGGCATGCTACAGGGTGAGGCATGTGTAGGGCCCTGGGGTAGGTCTTTTTAAGGCCTTTCCTTCTCTATCATCATATGAAGGAAGGACCCCAGCTATTTGCTGTCCTGATTGGTTGCCTTTTTGTCCTCACCTGTCAGCTTTCAGATTACCAATGCAGAGGTCTTTTTGTTTGGGGTTATCTGGGGCTTCTTTTGAGCCCAGGAGTGTCAAATGGGACCTTGTGACCAGTGTCTCAGTGGACTTTTTGACTGTAATGTTTATAGCTGTGTTCTCAAGCAGCAGCCTTTCCTCACTTGGTTTCTGGGCTGGGTCTCCTGGCTATATCCTGCCTGGAGGGGTGGGAGTGTCCCAGTTATTAAGGCTTTATTCTGATCAGCCACCTTCCCTCATTCCCAGTAATAACCTGCCTCAGCTACCCCCTCAGAGAGTTTACACTCTTATTCTTAAGGGTGAATCTTAAGAATAATTATCAGGGTCAGTAGTCATTGCCTGACAGGGTATGAAACTCTCTGGATATTCTGTTGAGGTTGAGGGAAGGTGGCTCTGACACTGCAGTTGGATATGGATAAAATCCCTGTGTAACTAATACCTTGTTCTGGAAGATGTTGATTCTGGAAGAAATAAACTTAGGATTTTTAATATACATGGTCCTACTGAAAGGATAAAAAAGATGGTGGTAAGCAGCCCCCAAAAAGGAGCTGGCCATGACAGTCCATTCTTAATGTGAGGGCATCACTGAACTTGGTTAGAGAGTTGTAGTGGAAGGGAGGGTGAAACCCTAAGTGGAGAGGAAGTGGTGGAAGTAGTGAAAGTATAAATAAAAATTTTGAGTTCTTCTGTAAAGAAAGCAGAGAGATAGGGGTTTAACTGGAGGGGTTATGAAATCAAGAAAGGTTGCATTTCACGGTGGGAAAAATAACAAGTATATTTGTATGGTGATTGGGAAGAACCACTAGATAGGGGAAAATTGCTGAAGGACTGTCCTTGAGTAAAAAAGCACAGACAAGATTCATTGCATACTTTGGAGTGGTTGTCCCTAACTTGGAATAAGACTAATCAATTCATTGAAACAGGAGGAAAAACAAAGTAGAGAGTTAGAGAAGAAGTTTGATTGATATGGTGGAGTGAGAAGATGAAAGTTCTCTTCTCATTTTTGCTATTTCTTTTTTTTTTTTTTAACAAAAGAAGAAGCAAATTAATCTGTTTAGGAGGTAGGGGACTATCTTAATTCCCTTGGACTGCTGTAACAAAGTTCCAGAAAGTGGATGGCTTAAAACAATAAAAAATTTGTTTTACAGCTCTGAAGGCTGGAAGTCAAAATCTGTAGAGAAAATCCTTCCTTGACTCTACCATCTGTTGGTTTGCAGGCAATATTTGGTCTTTAATCTCTGCCTCATTTGTCACAGTGTCTCCCTGTGTCCAATTATCAAATCTTATAAGCTCTGTCAAATTTGCATTAGGTCCCAAACTTATCCAGTTATCTTCATCTTAACTAATACTAATAACATCTTCAAAGATCCTATTTACAAATAAGGTCAAATTCAGAGCACGAGGTTTGGACTTGAACTTGTCTTTTTTGGGAGGAGTGTAATTCAACCCATAACGGAGAGGGTATTTGAGGTCTGAGGAAATTGGAGAAAGTGTGGAATATCCGGTAAGGAGATTGGAGGCTCAAATTGATGGGGAGGTTCCCTGTCCTCTTATTGGTCTTTCTATTCCTTAAAGCAAAACTGAGTCTTATAATCATTAGATATAAAGTCCTTTACATTGCTTATGGCATAGTTGATAATTGTTTCATGTGAATTAGTGAACCGTTCAATGAATGAATCACATGATAGTTCATTAAACCCTGTTTTATTAATATTTTGAATGTTTTTCAAATTTAATTCAGCATAGACACTCCATTATCAATTTATTTACCATAATTCTTTTTCATATAAAAATTTAATTTCCTTTTTAAAACATGAAGATGCTTTTGTTACTTTTCTCTTTTGCTTTAAAATCCTAATATTCTATAGTGATTCATTGTTGTGTATTGTTTTTACCATGTCACTGTTACCTCTCTCTCATATTCTTTTTTCTCCCTAAAATACAGTTTGTTATTTTTTCCTTACATTCTGCTCTGAATTCTGAAATTTGTATTTAGATTTTTTTTTTTGTCAGAACAGGAAAGCATCTTGGAAAAGAGTAACTATTTTCCCAAGGGCCCTGTGGTAGATTGTGTTGAGTACTCCATTTTGTACATATTCTTGGTCTTGGTCCCTATTCTAGTGGGCGTGGATCCATTATAAAGGTGCTGTTTCATTTAAGGTATAACTCATTTGAATTAAGTTGGGTTTAATCCACATTTCTTGAGTCCTTTATAAGCAGAGTGAAAGTCGGATGAAAGGAGAAGCCAGGGGGAACAGCCAAAAGCTGGAAGCCAACAAAACTCAGAAGAGAAAGGAGGAGATGCTACCATGTACATTGCTATGTGATGGAAAAGCCAAGGAACCCCATAGATTGCTGGGTAGGCAGGAGAACTGAACCGGGGTAGATGCAAGTCTTCCAGCCTCTGAAATCATGAGCCAGTAAATTCATTTTTTTTTAAAACTAACCCATTGTATGCCGTTTGTTTTAGCAGCCAAAAAACAAAAAACAAAAAACAACAAACCAAAACATAACAACAACAAAAAACAGTTCTTGTCTCATCCTTCGCGATTTTTTTCTTACTTACTTGTTTCTATTACAACTTCTATCAACAGTGTTGATGTACTCTTTAAAATAATGTGGAACCCTATCAGACAGATGAAAGAATAGTTGCACATCATAAAAAATGCCTTAAAGTGGACTGTTACAGATTAGCCAGTGCTGTTGAACAAATTGCACAGGATTCTTCTTTTCACTCTTGAATCAAGATTATTAGTAAAAGCATATCTTGAGGCCCCCTTAAACTACATAAATCTAGAGTTGACTTCATAGGCTTTACAAAGAATTGATAATATTCTATGTGTTTCTTTCCTGCACATGATCATTTTTTCTACAGGCTTGGATTTTCCAAGAGTTAGCTTAATGTACACTTATGTTAGAGATATTGGAGCTTTATGAATTTAAGACCTAAGCCAGTAGTCTTCCCAAATCCAAATAAGATCCTCCACATCCTTCTGGGGGTTCTGTGAGGTAAAATATTTTCTTAAAAATGCTGTGGCATTATTTGTCCTTTTTAAGTTGTTGACATTTACGCTAGTGCTATAAAAGAAAAATGGTAGGCAAAATTGTTGGCTCTCAGCAAGTATCAGGCAGTGACAAGAAGTTGTTATAGTAGTCATTTTATCATTTTATTCTTCTTTGCGATGCAATCTCAGATAGAAAGAGGCAGTTTCATTTAAGAACGTCCTTCAAGAAGTAGTAAAATATATTAATGTGGGTTAAATCCTGATGCTTGATTACATATTGTTTCAATATTCAATGTGACAAAATGTGATACTACATATAAAATATTTCTGTTGCAAATAAAAGTACTATAATTGTCTCAAGGAAAAAGTTTATTTGAGTTGTGAGCTAAACTAGCTGTCTTTTTACATAAAACATTATATTTACTTGAAAGAATGACTGACAAATTATGGTTATTCAGATTTGGATATTTAGCAGGTAATATTTTTTCAAAAATGCTCAAAGTGAGCCTGTCATTTCAAGTAAACAACTCACTCTATTTCTTGTCAGTGATAAAATGTGTGCTTTCAACTGACTGCTCTCAAGTCTTGAGAGCTATTCTGCATTATGAATATTTAATGTGAAATATTATCTCAAGTTATTAGTCTAAGATTTTGGGACTTAATGTCACTTTTTTTCTTTTACTGGCCTTCGCATAACTAAAATTAACACTGATTTTTATTACTGATAATATTATTGTTAGCCTTTTTTTTTAGTTGTATGAACTTGATTTCAAACTAATTATTTTATTTATGGTTAAGACAGATTTAAGTTACATATCATTCTCTGACTACCATTGACTTATTAATCATGTAAGTTAGGTAATTTTGCTTTAGTTTGTTTTCCCTTCCTCTTTCTCTCTTTTTTTTTTTTTTTTTTTTTTAACTCTGTGCCTTTATAATATATAACTTATTCTATAGACTATAAATACCTATTAGCCAAAATAAATTCCAATTCTTTTCTGGGCACTTTGTTAGAAAAATATGAAATATTTCAGGAAACTTTTAGGTTACACCTAACTCCCCATGATCTAGATACTCCACCAAGGTTTTGAGAGAAGAGTGTGATAGTATTCTCTTGAGACTATCTTGTTGTATATATACTTGCAAGTAACACAATAACATCTGCTATTCTATTCTGATGTTATTAAAAATCATTTATTCTATTCAGAAAACCTATTCTTTAAACTTTAATGTGAATTAATAAGCCATATTTGATTTTCCTATAGTGTATTTAAAAATATCACTTGTTAATTGCAGTTGGCTTTGTATGAATGTGTTTCTAAAATTGGAATACAAGTGTAATCAGGTACTAATGGATCTCCTGGGATATAACCCTTAGTTTACAAGGGTCGGTGTTAATGCCCTGCCATAGGAACAGACTGATAATAAGGCTAGAAGTGTCCTCTGTGCCAAATGCTGTTTCTTAAATATAAAAAGCCTAGCAAAAGATGGGACTTGGGTTATTTTGATGATGCCAAGGGGACTAAAACACAGTTGCCTAAAGCTGTTACACTGAGCCCCTGAGCGTGTCTCCCTGGAGTAAGGTTGAAGGACTGAATGACAGACCAGACAGAGCTCAGGGTTTCCTAGTGTGCCATCCCCCTTAAGCTGAGTGGCCATACTTCTTTTATTTTTATTTTTTAACCAAGTTTCCTCATGTTGCCTATTAATTGCCACTGAAGACAAAATTTCCCTGCACAAGAGTGTAAACAAGATGTAAGGAAGTCCCAATTAATGGTTCCTCCAGGTCAGTTTTATATTTGCTTAATAAGTCCCGTACTCTTAATAAGCATGAAACATACATTTTATTAGAACTTTTGGAATCCATCCTCTGTGGCACTGCTTTTCAGTTTCTCCTCAAGCCCTGAATGCTCAGTCACCATTTAGCATCCATATTTTTATTTACCATAAAATGTGTACTCAGTGTACAAATACTATAGGAATTAGTTAAATTAAATGAAAACATTAAAAACTGCACATTTACTTTTAATTGCACTCCTGACTTAATTCCTAACTGCACTGTCTGCATTGTATGTCTTCTCTTGGTCCTTCGAATGTTAGGTCCATTTTTGTCCTAATGTCCAGATCAGAAGATAAAACTGCTATTTTGACAGATATTTAAGTCCTATTACCAACTTCTATGGCTGGGTTCATAGAATGTCCCTGCATTAAATGTTTCTGTTCCAGGTTATAAAGAACCTTTTAGGAAAATCTTTCTACACTTATATTTCCCCAGTAGCTATTTTATATGTTTTTGCTTTGCTTTAGATGTCTTCATGTTTAAGTAGTCATTATGCTACAGACTTCCTTCCCAACAGTCATAGGTTTTTGTTTCCCCCTCCTTTAGATAGATGAATTATTAGTTCAGAACCATGGAAATTCTGCATATATATAATTTGTTATTTCTTCTTTGAAAAGGAACAAAATCACCATTTCAAATTGGATTAAGACATTGAAGTTTATTTACCTAGATAAATGTAAGCTATAGATCAGGTTGCAGATGAGGTTTCCAATTCCATCTTCTCTGAGATTCTCTTTGCCATCCTTCATGAATTGGTTTGTTCCTTAGTCAGGCTATTTGCAGTATGCAAAGACAATCCCAGGTATCATATCCATGCCAATAATGTAGAAGAAGACACTGTATTTTCTTGTTTTTCTTATTTTAAGTTCAAATAATTCTTATTTTAAGATCAAGTACATATACATGAATGATTCCTGCAGATATCTCATTCATCAAAATGAGTCACATGCTTAGTGAAACAGATTGTCAAGTTTGCCTGGCTAAGTATTTGAGGAGACCACCACGGTAACCAATATAGTATTGTTTGTTAGCACATTGATAGGTCATGTGAGAGAGGCTATAAGATGAAAATAAAGCAAAACATCTGCCCTTAACTTAGAGTTTATTGTTCAGTACATAGAAAATACATGACCGCTAGATGGAGCTGATGAAGTTGTTTAGACATACTGGATTTCATTCAGGTCCTTTCAGTGTTAAGATGTTTCAAATCAATTTTGGCCTACCATCTGGCATACTTCTTACTCTAATATTAGTCTGCTTAATTTGACCTCATTCTTTCCAGTAAAGAATGGATATCTGATATCATGTCTTCAAGGATCTTACAAACCTGAATCTCAGATCCATCTGTACTTCATTTTCCTGTTATTTAAGCGTTAATTTTATAATAATTCATTTAATCTTTCCCCTTCATTGGAATGTAAATGAAGTATGAGGTCATATCAGTTACATTCACTGCTCATATGTAGTACCTTGCTTCATCTATGTGACAAAGTAAGTGCTCAAATTACTTGTTTAATGACTGATTTGATAAGTACATGAATTAAAATATGAATCATAGAAATAATTAAAATTGCACTGCCATAGTCTTTGCCGAAAAGCAGTAAAGTCACCAATACTGCTTTTGGAATTACTGGATCTGCAAATTCATCTCATGAGTCAGCCTGGGAAGGCTTGCTGAGGATTAATGAAGATGGTCTTTTGTTTCAAAGCATGCATCACAATATGTTCTGTGAAAGTTTATGAAAAAGTTTTGTTTTAAGAACTTTGATGTTCTTCACAATAAGAATCCTTCACCTTCTGTTGATGTACTTAATACCATTGATGGGTTAAGTGGATCATTCAGCAGGGACCTAAGGAAAGGTGTTGAAGTCATCAGTCAAATGGCTAATTATCTGAACAGTGTATCTATTATAAACAATCAACAAAATATAAAGGAGGCAGACTGTGATTAAATAACAAAATGAGTTGAAGAACAATCACCTCAGTGGTTCAGGGATGGGAGAAGTCATCTTCTCTCCCTGCAGTATTCCTTCGGTAAGAATGATCTCAAGTAGACCTGGAAGGTGTAGCTAATTCAGAGAAACTAAGAAGAAGGAGCAAGGGACTTTATAGGTGGAGAGAAATCAATAGAAAGAATGCTCCACATTCAATTCCTGTTGTTAATCTGAACTGATCTGTAGTTACACTAATTATAGAAACATTGAAGCAAAGGCACTTTTCTCTATTTTCCTTTTTCTCTTTATCTTTCCTACTTGCTTTTCTTCATCTCTTCCTTCTGTCTTTTTCTTTCTTCCTTTTTTTCTTCTTATAACTCATCCTCATCTTCCCTTTCCAATATTTCTATTGATTTGTATTCCCTTCCTCACCCACACTCCCAACAAACACCCTCTTTTACACAGTTGGATTTATGACTCTTGGGATCACTCTCTTGCTCTCTTCCCTACATTCCCCATTTTCTAATATAAAAATCTGGGACACCTCTACCCAATGTTACTATATTACTGCATTGTCAAAAACAAAATTGTGTTTAATATAAAGGCTCATAATTTTATGTCCACTTCTAGGTTTTTGGACTAGTAAGCATAAATATAAGGGTAACATTCTCATCCCCCTCTCTTTTTTTGCCTTTTTATTGTTTCTGATTTTTCTTTCTTTCTTTTGTTTTATTTTGAGCATACTGTGAGTTATTATACAAAAGTTCAACTTTAATATTTCATTTGGGAGATCATGATATTGCATTTGAACTTCATGCAGATTCAAGATAATTGAGCATTTTCTCTCAGTTCTAATTCCCTTTTTATATATTCTTCTTAGCATAATGATTATTTCCCAGTAATATTATAGTCCTTTCCTTACTTTAATTAATGTCACATCTCAATTCTAAGTGCTTGTTTGCAGCCCCAGGGTACTAATTTCATATCTTGTTTCTTAAATTAGCTGACTATAAGCTCAGATGTCTGGCAGTTATGATAGTCATGCAGCTATTCCGTGTCCCCATCAATAAGAAGAAATTAGTGTTTTAATGAAGAAAATTTTTGCTATTCCATTAGGTATTTGATTTTAAAAGAACTCTAGTATTGTTTCATGGCCTTAAGTTGCATATTAAGCAATAATTGCTCTGCAGCTAATATATTTGTGTTATTGCTGGAATCATTCAGAGTTTATAGAATGGCAGAAAAGGTACAAAAACTAATCAGATGCTTCTTGAAATAGCAGTTTTATGTATTATTATCCTACTTAATAAAGGAATAAAGGAAATATTTCAAGTTTATTAGAAGCCTTAAGAAGATATGTTTATGAACTAAATTTTTCTTTCATATATTATTGAGGAAAAATTTTTAAATAAATATCCTACTAAAATTATATCTAAATTAAAAAAAATTCCAAATGTTCTTTACATTTTATTTATTCAACAACATTCTGAAAATGAACACATTGAGAAATGAATGGTAAAATAAACGATTGTTTTTATTCAAGTATAATCTTTTGGCTTTAATTGAAATTTTTGTAAAATCCCGCTGTAACCCTAACCTGCATTAGTCCCCAAGCATTCATCCTTCTCCATTACCTAAGTGTTGGACCTATTGCCCAGTTAGTAGTGATGATTATTTTGAAGCACTATTGTTAGTTTTAATAAATGCTTTTTATCTGCTTTTCTATTTAGTTAGAAGGTTTTTCCTGCTATGATTATTGCTTTATGCTATAGAGGATGATAAGTACCTTCTTGATTTTATTCGTTTATTAAAGGGCATCATAACACATTTACTAAACATTTGAAAGTTTGTTGGAATTAATAGCTTATATCAATAGTTTGCAAGGATAATGACCGATGAATTCAAGAGTTCTCAGCAATTTTACTCAGAATGAGAAGTTGGAAAATAAATTGAAGACATTCAAATTTCTCACTTGAATGTTGGCAGTTTTAATATCATTAAAAATGCAAGTTCTTTTCAATGAAGAAAAAAACACTAATTTTTGAATGGAAACAAATGTCTATTGTCATTGAATGTGTATGTGTTCATGTGTGCCTCTGTATACTTAAGGGCATGCTTTTAAGCTCATGTTGGAAGGATGAGGTGACAGTCTGTGACAGTGTGACTGTTACAGGCAGTGGCAGGGTATTATGTAGAAACCCTGCAATAAAAAGAAGTTTGTGCTTCTCAGGGCAGGAGAAAGCCCAACTTGGTTTAGCATGGAGGGGGAAAGTATTTTGGCATTTTTACAGGCATTGACAGTGTTAAAAGTTAGAAGAAATAGATATTTATTTGTATATTCTAAAGGGCTTTTCTGAATTTACCTTTAACCTTTATATCCTTGTTGCATTACTCTCTAGTTCATTGGTATTTTATATAATTGCTATGTACATCATAATTTTTAATATTGCAGAAGTTCCTCTCACATATCCCAGAAGTTTCTCTTCATAAATGTATGAATGATTATACTCTGACAATACTATTAACTTCAACAGCTCCCAAGTTGTTCCTCCTCTTCTTCATTGTCTTGCCTTTTTTGTCTTTAAGCTCTTCATTAAGAATTACTCTTTCAATTTTAAGTAAGATAGTACTAGAACCTTCTTGGTATATTATTCGATGTCAAATAATAGAAGAACTTCTTTTGTGTGTCATAATTTTACATTTAGATGCATGTCTCAGCTGAAAGTTTGGATAACTGAGTTTTGTATATTAGGCTCTAATTATGAATGGTAAAGTTGAAAGTTTATTTATTCCGCTATATTTATTAAGCAACTAATATATGTCTAGACATGCTTGAGGATACAAAGTAATCATGATTCTTCTTTTCAGTTCAGAATTGCAAGTTGAAGATAAGAGAATCAGTTCTAGCTGGTTTAAAGAGAAAGGATTTATCATGGATTATAGCTTGCTTACTGAAGTGTTTGGAGGACTGGTAGAAAAGGCTACATATAGGCTGAGCCTTCAGGAAGGCCTGCCAGAATTATGCCATTCCAGTGGCCCTCTGAGATCTGCGGCCTATATCATGATAAAGAATATGACAATTCAGGTAGCTGATGCTTCAGCTGAGGGCTCCAGATTGACATGCTTCAGAAATAGTGATGAGGAGGTTGAAATGAAAAGGAAAATTTATTGAGCTGAACCCAAAAAGCTATTCTACCTATTTTCAAGTAAACCTGTGAAACTGTGAAATAGTGAGTAGTGCCTTCTGCTGAGAATTTGGCCCAGTTGTGTTTCAGTGGACACTAAATTCACTTAATGTTAATAGTGGAGGTCTGGTTATACTTAAAATCTATGAAGTAGATTTCAGAAGTAGCAAGCACATGAGGTTAGGAAAGGAAATGAGAGTTGACCTTTTGGCCAGATAAATTTTGTTCTGTGATTATCCATGCATAATTTGGTGATAATTTATTGCATGATGCTACATTATGTTATTCATTAATTGGTTTCTTAATATAATCTGGTGAAGTGATTACATGGAATGACACAGTTCAATTTGACAAAAAGACCCAGATACTATATCAAGCCTGAGTTTCATATACTACATAGCCTAGAGCCCTCCTTACAGAAACAAGCAGAAGAAATATAAACAGCTTTGAATACTTTCTCTTTTATTGCATTCTTTCTCCTTATAATAGTTTTGATTTGCCAAAATAAGGCTATATAAAAATCTATCTCAATTGTAACTGGCATAAAATAACAATTATTTATTATATAAGTTGGCTGAGCAGTTCTACTGATCTGAATTAGTCTCACCTAATCTGGCTGGACTTGCTCAGGTATCTGTAGATGGTTGGTTGACTGGAAGCTGGCCAGAGTAGCATGGCCTTAGCTGGCGCTATACAGCTCTCCTTCACGTGGTCTCACCTATTTCCAGCAAGGTAACCCCATATTCTAATATCAGAGGCAGGAGACTGAGAGGTTAAACACTCGAGCTCTTTTGTCCTAGGTTCAGAGCTGACACACTGTGAGTTTGGCCACATTCTGTGAGCCTAAGCAAGTTAAGAGCTAGCCTGCTTCAGTCAACATAAGGGTTTCAAAGTTCATCCATGTTGTCCCATGTGCCAATACTTCATTTCTTCTTCAGCTGAATAACATGCCATTGTATGTATGTACCACATTTTGTTTACACATTCATCTGTTGATGGACACTTGGGTTGCTTCCATCTTTTGGCAATTGTTAATAATGCCACTACGAACATTTGTGTGCATATATCTGTTCATGTCCCTGTTTTCAAGTCTTCTGGTGGGATCACTGGATCATATGGCAATTTTAGACTTAGCTTCCTGAGGAACCACAAAACTGTCTTCCATAGTAGCTTCACCATTCCACATTACCACCAGCAGTGAATAAGTATTCCTACTTCTCTGCATCCTCTCCAACATTTGTAGTTTTTTAAAAATAGCAGCCAGTCTAATAGGTGTGAAATGATATCTCACTCTAGTTTTGATTTACATTTCCCTAATAGCTAGTGATGTTGGGCTCTTTTCAGCACAGAGTATAAACTGCAGTGCACGCTATAGACTTTGGTTAGTAGCAATGCTTCAATATTGGTTCATCAATTGTGACAAATGTAACACACTAATGTAAGATTTAATAATAGGGGGAATTATGTATGTGGGGGTTATATGGGATTCCCAATACTTCCAGTGTAATTTTTCTGTAGATCTAAAATTACCCTAACGATAAAGTTTATTACAAAAATTAGCTAGCCCGGATTTAAGACTTAAGGCAATTAACTACAACTACTGTTGATGAAAAGATTTGCAAAACTTCACTGTACACTCTCAAACATATAATCCTGTACATTTTAAAGAAGTATATCAAGCAAGGTGATTGTCCTGCATGAGTCTTCCACAACTGATTTCTTTTTTGAAATAGCAACTAAGTTTCAAATAAACACATCTATAAGGTGAATATATTTGTCCCAGCCAATAAAATTACATAAATATAATTAAAGTTAAAAATATTTATTAAAGCACATATTTGAAAATTCTATTATGTACCTTGCAAAATAAGAATCAAGTGTACCTACATGTGTCCTTCTTCAACAGCCTTTCAAGTTTTCCCTCTCCTCCTTTTCTTCAGTATAAATCCTACCTCCTTTGGTCTGGGATTGAGACTGATAACTAAGATTAACCTGTTTTGATACCTTATTTCTTTAATGAATATTTATGAAAGGATGTTAAAAATCAATGCCTTTTTTGCTCTGAAAATTTAATATCTATGTAATATATCTTTAATAAGTTAGAAGAGCTAACACTTATTTGGTGTTTATCAATTACTTAATAGAGCCCCATTTTACAGATAGAGTGGAAGCATTGAAAAGGAAGTGATCAACTTTAAAACCATTCATGATTATTGTCTAACTATCTTCAAGTTGGTTATCAGTGGCAAATGTAGGTGCCATTTCAAAGATTAATCAGCATGGTGGCAGCCCTTGACATGTTGCCCAAACTTTTGCTGTTTCCCACAATGCCTCTTACCCATGATGTCAAAATTATAAGATATTTTATATAATATTCAGAGTTTAATATTATATACTAGGTTCCAAATGTATTCCAATGACCAGACAACTTTGATTTTGTCTGGTTTACACAAAGAAAGCAATATCAAGTAAAAGTTTTAGTCACCCAGGATATTTTAGTCATTTCATTTTCTAAAATAGTAATTACCTTCAGATTTTGTGGGCTGTTTGCTAGTTGAACTGGCAACAAATGGAAATATAAGAATTTTGGGGAGATATAGAATTGGTGTAAAAAGTTATGCTAAAGAAAAATTAGAATCTGAAGCAAAACTCATTGACTGAATTTCTGAACTACCAGTCAATACTAAAAAGTGGTTTAAAACTTATGTCACTCCATACAATTTTAAGTACATTTTTCTTTTCTCTGACTTCTTATCCTTAGGGCATTATATCACTCCTTCAGTTAACTGAGTTCCCACCCCAGTGCTATTATCATTGTAATATTAATATAACTAAGAATAAAAGCTTGCTTCTGTTTGTCTTATAAATGGTCTTAAGGGGTCATTAACGTCACAATGTTTACCTTCAGAAAAATCATAGAGTTTATAATTCTATATAATATTTATGGTACATCTTTTTTGAATATCAGATTTAGTGGAATTAAGTTAGCAGTGCCTAGACACTTTGGTGTAGAACTTATTATGCAGTGCTTTCTAAAGAAATGCTCATTATGTCTCCTTGCAGAATCTTCCCTTGACAATATCGTACCTCTGATGTCAGATTTAGTTCCTCTAACTAGTTCATGGAAAACTGATTTGAAATTTCAGCATGGAAGTAATACTATTTGAAAAAAATAGATTAAGATATTTCAGCCAAGGTAGAAGCTAATATTCTTTTCCTTTTGAACCACTTGAAATCCAAATAAAAATAGTTTTCTATAATGGATGAACTGAAGTGAATACATTTTAGCACAATATTCTCAAATTGAAGTAGAATGAAATACATATTCCATTCATTTTCAGAATTGATGGAAAGAAATGATGGAAAAGGAATTACAGAGACACCTTATTACTTTCTTCACCAGTGTGACAAATGTCCCCTACAAAATTTCTCAGCAGTGCTTTTATATTAGCATTTATTTTGTTTAAGCCGGAGAATCCCTACACCTTTCCTAATGTTGTACTATTTATCTAACATGCCTTCAAAATTTGACTAGATCTGATTATATTTTCAAATAAAGGCATTCTATTCATCTTTTATAAGAAGTTTGTTTCTCTTAGCAAAGCAAAATGCAATAGTTACTTTGACAGTGTTGAGTCAAAGAGCCTTGATGGAGGTAAGTGCTAAGAACAGGCCGAATTTGACTATCATTTCTGATGCTATCAAAGGACATTAAAGAATATCTTTGTGAAAACAATTTTTACATTAATGTCACCCAATGAATATATTTTAGAAATTAACATGACCTGCAATTCAGAATGTGTAAAATGATGAAAAAACAGCCAAATATATTTACCTATTTGGTAATGCTAAACATACATACTCACACTGCACACATACATATATAAAGTAGGATTTTTCCAGTTTTTGATTTATGAGTTTCTATTACAGTAACAGTACTAAGTTAAAAAAATTAAAATATTATTAAATATTTAGAATATCACCCTGAAATGTGTGATTTTGTATGTGTGTTTGTGTGTGTGTGTCTATGTGTGTACCTGCTGTGGATATATGTGTATATATTTTATGCAATTATATATTTAGTATATTTGTTGAAACACATGTAATATAATCCTATAATGAAAGTTGAAATGTCAGTGAGCTTCTGTGGAAAGAGGAGCTAGTCTTAAAACAACAAGAAATGTAGATGCTAATGTCCTTAAATATTAGAAATTAAATAAAATATAGGTTTGCTTTTTAGCAATAGTATAAGAAATAAATCAAGATACTTTCACAGTCACAACTTTACTTTTTACCTTGGCATGTATGTATTCTAAAGCAAATTGTTACTTTTCATGGGTTAAAACAACATCTTTAAAGCTTGAAAAAAGAAAAAGCTAAAGCTCCCTCTAAATTTTGCTCTTTAAATTGCTTCTACCATTAGAATTTTCAATAAATGGGTATTTATGAATCTTACTATATTGCTTCATTATACACTTTTCCATTATTAAAAGAAGAATAAGAGTTCGCCTCATTGATATAAGGCTATCAATATTACCATATTTGATGATTTTGTTGTATTTTGCAGATAACCCCTCATTATCATATAAATAAGAAATAAAGTGCAGATAAAAAATGAATGCTTTAACATATACTTAGAAAATAAGTATCAGGAAACAAATATCTTCAAATAAATGGCTGAAATGAAATATTTGCAAGTGGAAACAATTGATTATATAGTTTTAAACACATACTTAATTAGACATATCTGTACCTATGCTTATCTATCTAAACATATATTTTACATATGCTAAACTGCCCAATTTCCACTAGAGTACACACAAAGATAGTAACAACGAGAAACCTGGCTTGGCACCCAGCTCCCTGCCTGTGCCCATATTTTGTGACGGCCAACATGGTAAATTTGCCAACCCCTATTAATACCTGTCCTTTCCCCTCCATTCCAAACAACCTCTACATGACCAAGAGGGAAGTCTAATAGTCACACTATTAGATGTTGCATCTGGGTGGTGAGCTTCGTGGAAGGTGGAATCAACAGAAAAACACTGAATGGTTAACTATGGTTATTATTGGTTCTGCTTGTTTATGGCTGTTCTTTCTTGGTCTGAGAAGAAATATGGTGAGTAAGATTTGTGCAGGAATAATCATTCCCTTCTATTTCAAGGAAAAGACTACAAGTGTAAGATATGGTCTCTCCTTATTTTAGGACTGAAGTAGATTTATGTCCTGCCATCCATCTTAGCATCTGATAGGGTAAGTTCGTCAGCATGTAAATGAACAGACATTATGACTGATGGAGAAGACTTTTCTTACAAACTATATTGATAAAGATCAAAACCCTCTCCTTAATGAAGAATTATGCAAGAAAAATGAAAAAGGATGAGGGAAAAGCAAAAGGAAGCAATTTTGTACTTCTGAATAAAACGGTTGTAATACGTAAGATTCTGTAGAAACAGAGCAAAGGTAGTGTGAGATATTTTTTATAGATCCTTTTTATAAATCACCTCATTTGATTCTGAATAAAATATAAGCTGAAATTTATAAAGCAGGAAAAGAAAATGAGTTGAAAAGCATATGTCAAGATAAAAAATGTTTTGACATCGTATGATATTGAAAAAAAAATCACTAGTTAAATCTATAGTTAAGATGGTAAATGACAGAATTGTTGATACACAAAATAAAATCTGAACTGCATCAGAAACAAAGCAGAAAATCTGAAGAAAATCTTAAAAGAATTAAAAACAATTTAATAGAAAATACATATGAGGAAACAAGGTAAAAAGTCCAAAGGAAGCACAATGGGTAGGAATGTATTACAACAAATTTGTCAAATGTCACAAATTGATTGTTATAAGACGTGCAACAAATATTATTACTATTTAAATGGTATTTAAAATATTTGTTATATAATCACTATCAAGTTTGTGGGGATGCTAATTTTAAAACACATATAAACTGACATGATTATGGTAAATTTGTTGATCCTATTAATTTTTATAATATCACCATTTTTACAATTATTTGAAAATTTGTAGAATGAAAGAATTATATCAGTTATTACAGCTACCATTCCTTATGAAACATCTTTTTGTATTTAATGAGTAAATGAGAAAAGTTTGTAATAATGATGCAAGTAATCCTTCTAGATTTTTTTACCTTTAAATTCTACCTCCCTTGATGATCCTAGGGTAGTAATGTGGGAAAATGGATGATGGATTTTAGATTTAAAAAATACAATAATTTTACAAGAATAAACAACTCCTTGCTTGGACTATTACTTACCACAGCATCATTCATTTAAAAAGAAATGTGTAACCAATTACCTGGGAAGAAAGATTATGCTATGGTAGGTATGAGCCTTTTTTTTTCATTCTAAATTGTTTTGAAAATTTTATTGTCAGATATATAGACTTCTAAATCAGGAAGAATCAGAAAAGGAAGAAATATATAAAATGAAATATAAATAGGGAGGCTAATATATTCCAGTTATATTTTAAATAAGATAATCTTATATGAAATGACTTTTGGATTATTCATTATAAATTTCAGATTATTCATTACTGGACCTCAGATTATTCATCAATTGGACTAATTGGTAACATTATAATTTGCCATTGTGATGGTTAAATTCATAGGTTGGCTAGGTTATGATATCCTGTTGTTTGGTCAAGCAAACAATTTCTTATTTTTAAATTGTACTCAGTTGACTGAATCTATGGCTAATTAAATCTACAATCAACAATAAAGATTTCATTCAGCAAAGAGATGGCTCATCCAATCAGTAAGGAAGGCTTTAAAGAGAGAACTGATGATTTCAGCAGTCAGTAAGAAAATTTTCTATCTCTACTTCAGTCAGTCAGCTTCTCCTGGAGATTTCATCTAAACCTTAATTGGAGCCCCCATCTTATGGCCTGCCGTATGGAATTTGAACTTGCCAGTCCTTTTGTTCACATAAGCCAATTCCTATCACTAATTCATAATATTCACATTATGAGCACCCTGACTAATATAGCCATCATCTAGCACTTTGTAATTCAATGTTTTATAACACAGAAATTATCTGGTTCATTGAAGGGAAATATTCTAAAGAGAACTTTATTAAAGGTAACTATTATTAATAAAAATATTTAGTAGAAAAGTATTGGAAAGGGTTTTTAATCAAACTTTTTGGCAGCCCTCAAAAAGTTAAGTAATGCATCAGTTTTTGTGGCTCCATATCACAAACTTTTATTTGACTGTGAAATTACACTTATAATATTTTCACTAATATGAAAGCCTCAACATAATGTAGTAAAATGAAACAAATATAATTATACCTAATCCCAGTTGCCTATTAGTAATCTGTATGGAATAATCAGAGAGATGTGTGTGATTATATTAATTAAATTTGACTTTTTAAAATCATCATTGCCATTGAATGATATCCATATTAAGGAAGCATTTATATTTTATTTGTTCACTCTGTGCTTTAGCTTATATTCTAATATAAATATTATTATATTTTTAAAATATTAATTTATCAAATTAAGCCTGGTTACAAATGTGCTTGAAGTGTAATGTTATGTATGGTAAAAGACATATCCAAAATTATAAGCCAGCAATTTATTTTATTTTAGTGAATTTTGCATATATTGGCCATTCAAAAACAATGAACCAGCTAGGTGTTGCATGTGTAAAGTGGTTTCACTTGATATTAAATAAAATACAAGACAGTAAATTTAAGATTTAACATGAAATTCCTTAGATTTATTTTGCCTGACTGATAATCCATTTATGAATGTATAAAATGTGTCAGAAAATCTATTAAAAATTTATTTAAATAAGTGTAAAATCCTCTTCTAAAAATTTTGTTTTATTAATACTTATGAACATTTATCATGTTTATATTTCATTCAAAATATTTAACATAAAAACAATATTACCACTTAAATATAATTGAAGGGTTAATTAAAAAAATGTATTATTGCCTAAAGTTACTTCATTTTTTCTTTCTTTCTCACCTTGATACCCACTTCTTTTCTTGTCCTTCATTTATTTATTTTTCAATATATATTGAACTTCAGCTATATCCAAGGTACTCTGCAAAAATCCGCGTGGATAGTAGTGAATAATATTAAGTAGGTTTGTATGTACATAGGTAATGTCTTAGTTTGTCAAGAACTACTACCACAAATACAGAGAATAGATTGACTTAAACAATGACAATTTATTGGTTCATGGTTTAGAAGTTAAAAGAAGTAAAAAATCAGTACAAACTTGCTTTTCCCCAAATACTGTGGTATTCTGGTGGTGGTTGTTAGCAGTCCTTGGGATGCCTCTGCTTGTATTTCTGCCTCTTGTCACATGGGACTATCCTTTCCTTTTTTGCTTCTGTGTCTCATTTGTTCTCTTCACAAGGTCTGTAGTAAACTAGGTAAGGGCACCCTCCTCCCCATTCTTAACTAATAATAGCATCTTCAAGAGGTTACAGTGGGTTCACTTCTACAGGGACATGGATTAAAATCAAGAACCTGTTTGTTGGTGTATGTAATGAAACCTCCTGTCTTATGTCCTTTGAACTCCCAAGTACATGTTCTTGATGCATGCAAAATACAGTCACACATTCCAGTAACCCAAAAGCCTTCAATTGTTTCAGTAACAACTGTAAATACAAAGTCTTATCAAAATCAGTTATGGTTATAGTTTGTTACGGGACCACAAAATCAAGTTATCTCTTTCCAAAGTAAAAAGGTGGACAGGCATGGGATAGTTATTCCCATTCCAGAAGGGAAAAACTGTAAGAGAAACAGGAGGAACAGGTTCCAAGCAATTCTAAAAACCAGGCGGGCAAACTCCATTAGATTTCAAGGTCTGAGAATTTCAGTATGTGGACTCATGAATTTTCTTCCACGCCTGGGGGAGTTGCAGCCCCACTCTTCCAAACATGCAGGCAGAGGCTATGCTTTCCCTAAATGCACGGGCTTAGGCCCCACCGTCTCAGAGCCTTGGAGTTGCAGCTTTCGTTTGTCAGAAACCTAGTGTGTAGGGTCCACTGTAAAGGGGAAGAATTCAAGATACAAAGAGTTTATTGATACATATAAATTCTGAAATAACACTGGACAGATGTCACGAGCATTTCCACATTTTAATGGTAGAAAATATTGCTTGATTAGGTCCAGGTGCTTGATGTGATTTGTTCCCCAACCATGGTTCTCTGTGGCTCTTAATTTCCCCCTCTAGAGGTCCTTTCTTGCCCATATGCTTCTTAACAATATCTGAAGAGACACTAGATAATGAGGCCCTTCATGAGTGCTGGGCAGTTTTGCCAGACTATTTTTCATCTTTTGAAGGTAGGAAGCAGAAGGGTTATTGAGGCCTCGAACATTTTATAAGTTATTTTATTCTGGATAAGGATTCCTTTTGGCAGTGTAAACATTCTAAAACTTAGTAGTCTTTTTATCATTTTTCTTCCAGCCATTTTCATGTACTAAGAGCAGATAAATTATCGTCCTGATTTACTTCATTTCTTGTTTGTTTCTGTCTACCATGTTTCTATCAATTTAATTGTGGTTATGTTAAATCTTTTGTGTCTTAGTGGAGAGCCACATTTAGTCACATTACCCTGTGATGTTTTTCTCCAAGTGAAAGGATTTACCGGGTATCAGATATGTATTTTAGTTCTTTATACTGAGATACCTCAGTCAAGTTAGAGATTTTAACTGGATTTAATAGTCATACCCATGATTCCATCTTTATTGCAAGTCTGTTTTGATAGACCTTTTCACTCAAAATCCTTTTTAGTTTTATAGTTTACTAGTTTGTTTGGATAAGCAGTTGCCTCTTCTAATGATGCAAGTTTTTGCAATGCCTGGGTTCACTATTCTCTTCTATTTTGGCTTGCTAATTAGCTGTTTTCTAATCTTGTCTCTTTCTTGTGAAATCTTGCCAAATTCCACTCATAGGAACAAACGTAAGCTTTTTTTTCAACTTTATCCTCTAGGGCTCTAAGCTCATTAGATATATAATATTGCCTTCCAATTTATTACAGGTATCTGTCGTACAAACTAGTTTATCACATGTGTCCCGGATTCCACCCTTCCAGTCTCATGTAAGCATTTGCTTGCTGTGTGCCATGCCACACAACCCCTTTATCAATGTCACATAGATTTTAAATTTTTTGTTATGGTAGCATTCAACTTCTAGGTAACAATTTCTGACCTGATGGGCTATGTCATGCTGCAGTTGTGAAAATCAGTAAATATCAGTGAATTATCAAGAAATGTTTATTGTATTTTATTTTTTTGGTTTATTTTTTTATTTATTTCTCTCCCGTTCCCTTCCCCCAGTTGTCTGCTCTCTGTGTCCATTTGCTGTGTGTTCTTCTGTGACCACTTCTATCCTTATCAGCAGTACCAAGAATCTTTGTTTCTTTTTGTTGCATCATCTTGTTGTGTCAGCTCTCTGTGTGTGCAGCACCATTCTTGGGCAGGCTGCACTTGCTTTTGTGCTGGGCGGCTCTCCTTATGGGGTACACTCCTTGCATATGGGACTCCCCCAGTGGCAGGGCACTCCTTGCGTGCATCAGCACTGAGCATGGGCCAGCTCCGCACGGATCAGAGAGGCCCTGGGTTTGAACCACAGACCTCCCAGATGGTAGGCGGGCGCCCTCTCCGTTGGGCCAAGTCTGCTTCCCAAGAAATGTTTATGTTTTGCTCTTGCATCCTGAGTTGGCAGGGGTTGTTCTTTGTCTTTATATTAGCACCCAGACTGTTGGAGCAGACGCTATCTTGAATATTATTCGTCTCACATAAACATTATCTGAGTGTTGGCTGCCATAGCAAAGGGAAATAAAGGAAGTAGAGAATGCTTTCTGGCCCTTAAAATGTTCTTATAATACACGCCACTACCATTTGTATGCTAATAGTTAGGGGAAATCATATAGCCACATCTAACTCTAAGGACAGAGAATGCAATTCTACCCTATGTCCAGAAGGGGAAAGAACTACAAATAATTGATGAAGAGCAATAAGAATACCAAAAATAATAACAGAATTTAAGAAAGAAATAAAGTGATTTCTTATCTAAATATGCCATTCTCATCTTCAGAATTGACTCTGCTCATCTTCTCTCTTTACTATTTCCCTTCACAAAAGGAGAATTGCAAAGAAATCCTTCTTCTTCATATAGATACCAACTTTAAGCAAAGGAAGGCAAATATATTAGTTTACTAGGGTGGCCATAACAAATTACAAACTTGATGGCTTAAAACAATAGAAATTTATTATCTCACACTATAAGAAGCCAAAAGTCCAAAATTTATATGTTCTTTATGGAGACTCCGAGAGAGAAATCATCCCATGCTTTTCTCCCAGATTCCTGTGATTGCCGAAATCTTTGATATTCCATGGCTTGTAAACATATCACGTCAATCTTTGCCTCTGTCTTCAAATTGGCTTCTTTGTATCTTTATGTACCCTTTTTGATCTCATCTAAGGACACTCTCATGAATTTAGGGACCTCCCTAACCCAGTATTATTTTGTCTCAATCTTTACCTTAATTACATCTGCAAAAATTCTATTTCCAAACAAGGTCACATTCTGAGGTTCCAGGTGTTCATGAATTTGGGAAAGACACTACTCCATCCACAACAGCAGTATAAACAGGTATTACTCTAATGAAATGCTGTTTGTCTTTATTTCTATAAAGATAAAGTGGTAAAAACATATTGTGTAAATTTTAAGAATCACTCTCATCAACAAGAATGAATGGTGGTAAATGCCATTTCATGGAATTAGTATTTTGTGTGTCTGTTCCAGTGATGTTATGGCACTTTTATGTTTGTTTGTTTACCTTTTTTCCCTTTATTACGTAAGTTGTGGGTTTACAAAACAATCATTTATAAAATACAGGATTCCCTTATACTACCCCACAACCAACACCTTGCATTAGTGTGAAACATTTGTTACAATTGATAACACATTTTTATAACCATATTGTTAGTTAAATCTGTGGTTTAACTTAGGGTTCACTGTTTATATAGTATAGGTCTATGGATTTTTAAAAATTAATCTGTTAATATATATTTAATCTAAGATTTCTCCTTTTAATCATATTCAGATATGTATTTCAGTGCTGTTAATTGTATAGACAATATTGTGGTACCAGCACTACCATCCATTACCAAAACATTTCCTTCTGTACATTTTAAGTCTTCTCTACCCATTCCTTATCCCCTCCTTGTGCCCTGATAACCTGTATTTTAGATCTTGACTCCATTAGTTTACTATTCTAATTGTTTCCAGTAAGAGACATCATATATTATTTGTTCTTTTTTGTCTTGCTTATTTCATTCAGCTTTATTTTTTCAAAGTTCATCTGTGTTGACACATGTATCAGGACTTCATTCTTTTTGTGGCTCAGTAATATTCCATTGAATATGTATGGGAATATTCTTTATCCTTTCATCAGTTGATATACTTTTGTGTGGTTTACATATTTTGGCAATTGTAAATAATGCCACTGTGAACATCAGTGTGCAAATATCTGTTCAAGCTCCAGCTTTCAATTCTTTTCAGTATATATCCAGTATTGGGATCACTGGGTCATATGGTTATTCTATACTTAGCTTCCTGAGGCCCCACTAAACTGTATTCCATAGTAGCTGAACCATTTTACATTGCCACCAGCAATGGATATTACTATTTCTCTGTATCCACTTGACAGTTTGAATTTTGTGAATCCCAGAAAAAATTTATGTTCTTAAACTAAATTCTTAAACTTCCTGTGAGTGTAGTACTCTTTGCATTAGATTCACTTTAGATCACTTGACTACATTGTTTTGATTTGACTAGTCAGTGAGGCATGACTCAGGTTGAGTTTCTGTCCTCTTGCTGGGTCTGATATAAATGGAGATCGAGAGACAGACACAGAGACATAGAGAAAGAAAGCTGCCATATTTGATCTGGCCATGTGGGAGAAAGGATTCCAGGTTTACCCAAAGGTAGGCTCAAGAAGAAAAGCCTCTTGAGGCTCAAGGAGCAGAGGTCAAGGGAGAGATGACAGATTGGCCACAGCTGAGTTCAAGGAGAAAGTAGAGAGGCAGCAGATTTGCTGACTTGCCTGATCACCACACCACAGGATGCTAGGAGCAGCACTAGCTGACTTTGGTGAGAAAGCATCTCTGATGGTGCTGATAGTACCTTGATGTGGACATTTCACGGCCTCAGAACATAAGCTTTTACCCTAAATAAAATTTGCATTACAATGACCAACCCATTTCTGGTGCTTTGCATCAGCAGCCCATGGCAAATTAAGACACTCTCCAGCACTTGTTATTTTCTGTTTGTTTGTTTTTTAATTTGCATTTTCCTGATGCCTAATGTTGTTGAACATTTTTTCAGGTGCTTTCTGGACATTTTTATATCTTATTTGGAGAAATGTGTGTTTAAGTCTTTTGCCCATTTTTAAAATGTATTGTCTTTCTGTTATAAAGTTGAAGGATTTCTTTATATATATCTGATATAATTTTTATCAGATATGTGGTTTCCAAATATTTTTTCCCATTGTGTAGGTTGTCTTTACTTTCATGAGGAAGTTCTTTGAGTAATAAAAGTTGTTTTTCTTTTTAATTTTTAAAAAATTTTATGAGGTCCCATTTATTTCTTTTTTCTTTTGGTGCTTGTGCTTTCAATATAAAGACTATGAACATATTGCCTAATGCAAGGGAACTTGCTAGTTCTAGCTCTTAAATTTAGTTATATGATCTATTTCAAGTTGATTTTTGTATGTGGTGTGAGGTATAGGCCCTCCTTCCTTTTTTTTTTTTTTCCAAATGGAGATTCAGTTTTACCAGCTCCATTTGTTGAAGAGGTCATTATTTCTCAGTTGAGTGATCATTATTTCTCAGTTGAGTGATCAGTTGGCCATAAACGTGAGGGTTGATTTTGGGACTCTCAGTTTTATTTCATTGGTTTATATATCTACCCTTGTGCCAATACTGTGCCATTTTGATTACTGTAGCTTTATTGTAAGTTTTGAGATCAGGATGTGTAAGCCCGCCAACCACACACTCTTCTTTTTCAAGATGGTTTTAGCTATTTGGTCCCCCTTGCCCTTACTTAAAAAATTGATGATTGCCTTTTTCATTTCTTCAGAGAAGGTGGTTGGAATTTTGATTGTGATTTTCATTGAATCTATAAATTGTTTTGTGTAGTATTGATGTCTTAATGAGATTAGTCTTCCAATCCATGAACATAGAATATTTTTCCATTTATTTAGGTCTTTAATTTCTTCTAGTAATGTGTTTTATTTTTCTGTGTACAAATCTTTACATCTTTTGTTAGATTTATTCCTAGGTATTTGATTATTTTAGTTGCTATAATAATAAATTTTTCTTGATTTCTTCTTCTAATTGTCTGTGTATAGAAACACTACTAATTTTGGAGTGTTGACCTTGTACCCTGACATGTTGATAAATTGATTTATTAACTCTAGGAGCTTTATTGTGGATTTTTCAGGATTTTCTGTGTATAGGATTATGTCATCAGCAAATGGGAAATTTTACTTCTTCCTTTCCAACTGGGATGCCTTTTATTTCTTTTTTTGTGCCTAATTGCTCTGGCAAGAACTTCCAGTTCAGTGTTGAATAACAGTGGTGACAGTGGGCATTCTTGTCTTGTTCCTTATCTTAGATGGAAAACTTTCAGTCTTTCACCATTAAGTAGATGTTAACTGTGGGCTTTTCTTCTATGTCCTTTATCATGTTGAGGAAATATCCTATTTTTTTAAATTTATTGAGACTTGTTTTATGAATCAACATATTGTCCATCCTGGAGAGTTACCCACATGTACTTGGGAGTGCATTGGGTGCAGTATTCTATATATGTCTGCTAGATCTAGTTGGTTTAGTGTATCAGCTAAGCCCTGTATTTCTTTTTTTATCTTCTGATTAATGTTCTATCCATTATTGACATTAGTGTTCAAGTCTTCTAATATTAATATAGAGCCATCAATTTCTCCCCTCATGTCTTTCAGTATTGCTTCATGTATTTTGGAACTCTGCTGTTAGGTGTATATATATATGTATGATTGTTAAATCTTCCAGATGAATTGTCCTGTTTATCAGTTTGTAATGACCATCCTTGTCCCTCAAAACTGTTTTTGTGTTTCAAGACTTGTCATGTGAAGCAGTGGAAGAAGAGCATGAGCAAAGTAATCTGTAAGTGAATGTAATCAATTAATTGTAACTTCCACTGTGCCTCATAACTGTTTTTAATGTAATATTTATTTTTATCTGGTATTAGTATAGTGAACCCAGGTCTCTTTTGGTTAGTAATTGCATGATATATATATTTTTTATCCTTTCACCCTCAACCTACTTATATCTTTGACTTTAAGGTGATTGTCTTAAAGAAAGCATAAGTTGGGTCATGCTTTATTAATCCATTCTGCCAGTATCTGTCATTTGATTGAAGAACTTAATCCAGTCATACTGATGACATTGGACTTTTTTACTGCCATTTGTCCTTTAGCCATTGTGAGTCTTATACCTTTTTTCATCCCTCATTCCTGTGAAAACCTACTTTTATATTGATTTGCTTTCTTTTCTTGTATCACATTAAATGCCTTCTCATTTGTATCTGGATATGTTTTTTATCTGTTTTCCTTCTGGTTCCCATAGGGTTAAAGTATAATATCTTAAGTATACAATTATATTAGGTTTGGTACCGACTAATGTTCAATAGCATGATATGCTCTTTCCTGTACCTCTCTGTCCCCCAACCACTTTTTCATACTTGTTACCATTTACTTATTTGTGCATTGTATGCCCAAAACCTACAATTATCATTATTTTATGCATTTTTCATTTCATCACCTGTAGGACGTAAGAATTGGAGTTATATATCAAACAATATAATGTATTAATGGCATTCATAATTATCCAAAATGGCTACCTCACTGCTGGTCTTTATATCCTTATGCTGTTTTGAAATCACTGTTTAGGGTCCTTTCTTTTCAATCTGAAGAAGTCCCTTTAGTATTGCTTGTAGGGCAGGTTTGGCTGTGATATACTCCTTCAGCTTTTGTTTATCTGAAAATGTCTTAATCTCTTCCTCATTTTTGAAAGTAAGTCTCACAGGATATACAATTTTTGACTGACAGAAGTTTTCCTTTAGTAAATTAAGTATTTCAACCCACTGCCTTCTTTCTTCCATAGTTTCTAATGAATAATTGATAATATTATTGGGATTACATGTTCTTAACACGTTTTTTTTCTTTTGCTGCTTTCAGAACTCTCTCTTTGCCCTTTGCATTTGATAGTGTAGTCAATATATGACAGAGTCTATTTTTCTTCATGTTTATTCCACTTGGTGTTCTCTGAGCTTCTTGGATGTGTTTCTTCACATCTTTTGTTATGTTTAGGGAGCTCTTTGTCAGTATTTCTTTCACTATAACTTCTTCCCCTTTCTCTCTTTCCTCTCCTTCTGGAACTCCCATAATACATATATTGGTTTGCTTTATGGTGTCCCATAGTTGTATTAAGCTATTTTCACTTTTAATATTTCCTTTATTCTGCTCCTTAGCCTGACTCATTTCTAGTGTCTTGTCTTCAAGACCACTGATTCTTTCTTCTGCCCACTCCATTCTGCTCTTGAAAACCTTCCTTTATTTTTCATTTCAGTTATTGCTGTCTTCACTCCAGTAGTTCTGGGTTGTTACTTTAGAAAATTTCTATCTTTTTACTTGACTGTCATATAGTTCTTTTCATTGTTTTCCTGATATTCTTTATTTCTTTCTCTATACTTTCCTTCATCTTCTTAAACATTTTTCAGATCTTTTTTTTAAAGGCTTCATTGCTTATATCCCCATTCACATCTTTTACATTTTTTTCTGCGTTTTTTTTTCTCTATGGATGAGCCATCATTTCCTATTTCCTTGTTTTGCTTATTCTCTTTTGATGCACACTGTGCATTTTAATATTTTAAAATGTTAACTCTGAGATATTTGCTGGAATATCTGTTTCTTGTTTTTGTTTGTTTGTTTGTTTTGTTTTTAACTAGCTGGTGATAAGACCAAGATTTTCTTGAGCTTTAGCCCTACATCAGGAAGTTCTGGCCATGCCCTTTGCAGAGTTTTCCCTGTCCTTCTAGGTCTTTGGTTTCTCCTGGCCTTTTGCTAGTCTGTTGTTCTGGAATTCCCCAGGTTACAGAACTTTGGTTGACCCTCTCTTTCCCACATGTAAAAGGTCCCTCTCCTGGTTGTATGAAACTGGCAGGCCTTAATTCCAGACTTTCCACCTCTATAGTTTTAAAAATTCCTTTCATTGTCTCAAGATGCTTTTGCCTAGATGACAAATTCTGGAAAGAATACCATCCCAAGAAAGACTTGCCAAATCTGATCTTTCCCAGCCAAAACAGGGCCAGGGACCCACAAAGGGGGCATAGATTGGCTTTGAACTGCCTATGGATGGTGTCCAAAAGGGTGCCAAAAACTTCTGTGGCAGTTCTTTAAAACTGAGCTTTCCTGTCCAGCTCAGCAAATGTAGCCCTCCAGCTAATGTTCCCTGTATCCCTGAGGAAGTGCTGTGTCTTGAAAACTCCACTGAAACGATGGCTGCCACTGCCATGGCTGGTTGAAATAATGCTGCCCTAAGAGCCAGGACCCAGTTATCCAAATTTGTAAATCAAAAGCCATGATCAGTGATCTGTTCTTGGGGAAGAGGATTTTTCTGTCGCTTTCTGTAAGCAGCAGCTAGTGGAACTTGAAAAAAGAGTAGAGATGGGTGCTGGTAGCTGCCACCTGGAGAGAGCAATTTACAGTTCTTTACCTTAATTTATCAGAACTGTTTCAGACTGTTCCTGCATGTTTAATAGTTATTTTGAAGATAGGAGTGAATCCTGGAGCTTGCTGCTCTACCATCTTCCTCAAAAGACCCATTTATGTTAATTTTAGTTCTTTTGATATTGAGTTGTTTGGTCTAGTGATAATATGAAATTAAAGTGTAGATTCTATTTTATTCAACATTTGTTTAATAATTTCCCCTTCAGTTTTATTAATTCCATTTCTACTACAACTGTAGATATTCTAAGGAATTTTTGTCTTGGAGAATCAATATTAATTGCTTCAGTCTCAAAAATACTACTTTTGAAAATTTTGTGTTTTTCTTAATATTCCCTAATAATTTCACTTGTTATGAAAATCATCCTAAATCATAATTTATAGTAATACACTGTAGTTTAATATACTCATCCACATATGACATTTTTGAATATAGCATTTTTTGGAGATAAAATATATTGAAACATTTAGATTTAGAAGGAGTTTGAGACTATCTCGTGATAAGGTGATTACATAATTCTGCTATCTGAGGAATTCTTAAATGAGGTTATATTCAATCACCCAGGCCTATTAGCACTCCCTCATAATCATCAGTTGTACCTAATAATATATCAATAGTTATTTTGAGGAAATATACGGTACCTATGGTAGTATGGTAAAATATCATCAACCTCATAAAAAATCATTCAACCTTGAATGACTTTACTTTTTACTTTTCATCAGTTTTAAAAAGTAATATCTAAGACATGATACTTTATACTCTGTATCCATTTCTAAAGTATTTTGGTGATAGCTAAGAAAAATAAAAACATGATTTTTATATGAGCAGTTGTTAGTTGCTGAAAGGATAATTGTTTTCTTCAGTTTTCACTCCTGTATGTAGTGCTTGTATACTGAATCCTTAGTTTTCAGGGTTAATTAGGTATCTTGAAAAGGTGTGAGTGATGTATGCAATGCTATTTTAGCACTTTATCCTTTGTGTTCCCCCATATCATTGCTACTTTTTCCTATATTCTTGCATGTAGACAGTTTACGTTCTTAAAATATAACTACAGTTAGTGTCATTATAACTAAGGAATCCTGAAATGCATAGCCAACGCATCAAAAGTACACATTAAGCAGTTAACAACAATATTGCAGAATCCTATTAACAAGTTAAAATTTTCCGTGAACATATTTTAAAATGTAGCTAACACATGGTACTTGTTTTGAAAAATTTTGAAGTTAGGAAAATACACTACAGATATTATGTTAAAAATATGCCTGATAAAATATATCTCTGCTTGTGCCAGAATATCATGTAAAAATTGTCTTATGTAATAGAATTGTTCACATATTAGAAATTCTAAAGAATCATACATTTGTGTGTTGTGACATTTCACCCTATAGTACACTATTTAGAAGATTTAGTATTTTTAAATTTCCATAAAATATTGTAGATCAGCTGAGAATTGTGTGGCATTCAATATGATTTACAAAAGTATTGAAAGTTTAAGAGGTGGTTCTTTTTGGCTGCTTCCAAACCCAGAAGCTATCTTTTGAACAGAGTTCTTTCTTTTTTTTCTATGCTAGATTCTTCTGAGTGCTCCCAGTAATGGTGTTTGCTTTCTCCCTTAATGGATTCAGACTATTTGAGGGGTGGGGGGAATGTAGCACTCTTGATTATCTCTTATTGTACTAAGCAAGAACGTTTATTACAGTGTTTCCTTAAATTCAACTCACTCCGAAACACCAGTTTATTAGCTTTTCTTCCAGGATCCATACCTTCAGAGAAACACACAACTTTTATCCTGTTGTTAGTCAGCCACAAGGGACTCCAGTACCAGAACTAAAACTCTCTCTTTTGTCATGTGGTTTTCTGTGTGAGTGTCCACCCACCAAGGGGGCAGGCACTTACAGTCCTACTGATATGGCCGAATCAAGGCTGTAATATTAATTTCATTAAGTAAAAGTGAAATCTCTGTATTTAATACAGTCAAAGGGTATCACACCCAGCGGAACAGACCAGTTTCCAAACATAATCAATATTTCTTTTCAGAATTCATCAATAATATCAAATTTCTACATTTTCCTTCCAAGCTTTGGCCAGAGCTTTTATAAAGCAAGTTCTACTTCATGCTAATAACTTATTTATCTTGGGATCAGGTGTGTTTCATAGTCCCTAACAGTGAATAAGCACCAAATTTTCATTAACTTTTGAGGTGAAATGTAAAGGTAGTATTTTCCCCCTTGTACACCTTGAGCAAACCTAGGCATTCTCATTCTCTCAACTGCACTCTGTAAATATTTGCAGCACTTATTAAACATGATTGTGTTAGTAAACAATGAAGCTTTAGAGGCAAATAGATGAATTTGGTCTACTTTCTATACCTCATGGTCATTATTTGTAAATTGAAGATGAAAATGGTAATCATACTTCCCAACTATTAAGATAAATCGTGTGCTTAGTATCACTGAGGGATTGAATCATATCTCCTACAAAAGTCATCTCCAGGTTTTAGCACCTGGTCCTGTGGGTATGAATGCATTTGTATATAAGACCTTTAAAGATATTGTTATTAGTTAACACTTGCCCTAAGTGAATAGTGTGGGCCTTAATACAATATTGCTTTTGTCTTTATAAGCAAAGGAAACTGGACACAGAAGAGAAAAACTCAGTAGGAGCAGGGAGGTCTAAAGACAACAGAACCTGGGAGAGAAAGGAGAGGACATCACATGTTATGGGAATTCCACAGAACCCACAGATTGCTAGCTAGCCAGAACAGTACCCATCCCAAAGGAACAAGCTTTCTAGCATCTGAAACCATGAACCAATACTTTCCTGTTGTTAAGCCAACTGATTGATAGTTTTCGTAACAGCTGGTAGCATTCTCTCCATGTGTCTACTACATATTAGGAATCAATTGATGGATTGATTGGCTGTCTAGCTTGTGAACTATATGGGAAAAAAGCTATACTTTTTTAATGTACTATCATCCCCCAAATTCCATCAGTATTATGAATAAGACAGGTCATTGTTCTTCACAGTGGTGTGTTTATATTAAATAATTGGTTTATGTTGATTTTTATGTTGAAAAATATCCTCTTTAATTAAAGCACTATTAAAACCGAACATTTTAATACAAAAAAAAAAGACTTTTAATGTTTCTTTACATGACAGTGCGGTTATTTGACACTGTGATTTCTAACTGAGGTGATGTAATATACCTACATATTTCCAATATAGTCACTGTATGCATTTCTTAACTTATTCATCACTTTGTTGATGCTAGGGCAATTTAATTATAAGTGATAGTTATATATGTTAATAATTTCCAGGGCCTGGCACCTTTTCCTGAAGATTTAACATGATTTTTCATAAACTCCATCCACTCATTTGGTTTTCTCTGTAGAATACTAGAAGAGAAGTAATATGTAAGCAACACTTTTAAAACATGAAATTTCAACAATCTATAGATGTTTGATTTAATTTTCTGTTTAAATAAGATATAGAATACACATTCAGGTAGATTTTATGTTTGAATTTGCAGATGCCCAAGAAATGACGAGATCGAAAATGTGTACAGAAGAAAAGTCTATAATATAAATTTACAAATAATAGCTATTACCATATACATTCATGTATATGATATGCATATTAAAATATTCAAAATGGCAATACATGGATTAATATTTACTTGTATATGTGAAAAATATTAAAGACTTGTTGATTAAACTCAATTTGCTGAGATTGTTATTAAAATTTACTCCTCTGGTATAAATAAATTTAAAATTATTTTCAAGTTAATATGTTATAAAGATTTGCTTTTTGGAAATAATTCTATGATAAGAAAACATTCATCATGAATGATAGTATAATTTACTCATTAAGGAAGATGGTGTCTTCAAGAATTTAAGCATAAGTGATGACAGCCTCTAGGGTTTTGTCATAATTCCTATTTAAACATTATTTCCCCTATTGCTAGAATAAACTATTTAGAAGGTGAAAAAAATAATATTGAATTCCATTTTAAATCTCATAATTGGCATAATATCATTGCTCTGTAATAATTTCAGAAGTCAGATTAATAAGTATGAAGAGCAAGTCTTGAAAAGCAAATGATACTGGAAACTTAAAAAAATAGTTTGATGAGAAATGAAAACAAATTAAAGATAAATACTTGAATAATCTTGGTCATTGAAGCTAAAAAATTCTTAATCGGTAATGCCAGCATAAACATCTGAAACCTTACATTGCTACCCCCAGGTATAGTAAATATATTCAATAATCTATACCTTCAATAAATGATTATTTGTGGAAATAAAATTATTAGTTTAAATATGATAATATTTATTCCACTATTAGAACTGTTTATTTTTTTTTCAGTAAATTATCCTAATGATGTCGATGAACAAGTTATATTAAATATTGGAAATATAAAATTATTATCACACAAAGTTGTCAGACTTCCTTAAGTCTAAATCTCATGTACTCCTTTTTCTTGGTGAGGTGACTGGGGTCCAGAATCATGTACACAGAATTATAGCTGCTATTTTACTCTTAAGTGCTAAGGGGAAGAGTTCGCATATTTGTTTACTGTTTTAGATTCTCACTATTATCAGACCATTGTCTAGGTAATTGAAAAATCACTTTACTTATTTTTTATTTTTTTACAATTCCTGAATTCAGATTACCATTTATAAAGTGATCCCTAATGTAGATTTTTAAGGCAAATTTTTTTATTGATAAAAATCTCTGCATACTGAAGTGAGGCCTGGGTGTAGGGTTACTCTGAGAGGTTGGTAGTGGGCAGTAAGAACAGAAAGAAACTAATTTCTTAATCTTTCCCTGATTTAAGATACACCCTTTCTTGTAGGCCTATATAACTTGTAAAAAGAAGTATTTTGTGTAAGTATACAAGAGATTCTTTACATTCAGGGAGATATTTCATCTTTAACAGTAAATATATTCCCACCTTTGCAAGTTTTTATAAATTAGATTTTATTTTGATCCTGAAAATTTAGAGAACATGTGATAATTTCAAAATGTATAACATCTAGGTAAAGAATGTTTTTTTAAGTTTGGTTGCTAGAAATTTTGTAGAGCTGGTATATGAGTGTGTACATAAACATGATGTGATGTAGTTTAGTATCCTCCTATACATTTCCTATAAATTGTTCCTCCATCAGGAGACGTGTTGTCTGGTGTCTCCTTTAATAATGCTCGCTGCTTTTGGTGATATGTCCCTAGATCCATTAATTAATGAGTGTTTGAAAATGGAGCTATTTTAATTCTATCTTGTTTTCCTCATTTATTACCATATATTTCTTTAAAGAGAAGCATCCCCTCAATCAAGTATATGGTTTGTTTCCCAGTGGTGTCAGAAAGATAGCATAAATCTCTGATACTTTCCATTTTGTTATGGATTTTCAAAATAGGTTTTGCTTCTCTAACACCTTCATCAATGAGCTATTAGTAGTGTTTTTTTTAATAATAATTATTAACCTATACATATAAATGAGTTTGATAGGTTTCCACTCACTGAAGTTATTCCCCATATTGTTGCTCCAATTGACTCATCTTTGATTTGTGGGAGCCTCTTCAATTTAACTAAGTTCTTTTGACAAAGATTGTAGCCTCTGAGAGCTTCCATTCTATCTGAAATAACAGGGAATTCCAGGCTTAATTTGTAGATCCCCTATCTTAGAACAGGCAGCAGGCATTTTTTAGAGTGACATACTTTCAGTGGGAATGGTATATGGCCACCATAATCTGTGTGCTAGATAGACTCATTACTGCTGGTTTGATTCTTGTTTCAGAGGACAGTCAAGACATAGATAAATAGACAGACAGATAGATGATAGATCGATCAATCGAGAGATAGATAGATAGATAGGCAGATAAATAGATAGATCTTTTTCTCCTTTCTCCTGCATTTTAACAACATTGAAAATCATTGAAATAGACTGACTTTCCCTTTACCCTACAGTGTGCTTAAAACAGTCTCAGATAGGACTACCAAACGACAACCAACAATAAAATTACTGTAAACATCTTAAGAGTTTCTTTGGTAGTGCTTTCTGCCCCTAGAATATATCCTGCTATGAATATGTAGTCAAATTAGTAAGTTTTAATGTCACTTAGAATAGTTCATCTATATGTATATATGTTTGCATATGTGTTTTTAACAACTAGATACATATTTAGGTTCTTTTTTTCATCTTTTTATTTAGATTCTTTTCCTTTTTATTGTAATCATGTAAAGTATTTTGCATGGTTCTAAGGTCAAATATGCAAAATAAGATAGTTACAAAGACTTTAAAATTTTATTTTCTGTATTATCCAAACTATTCCTCAAATTCCCTATAAGTAAAAACTAATTTCTAAATATCAATTTTGGCCTATATATGTACACATACATATAAGTATGTGTAGTTAATATATAGCAACTGTTTTTTTGTGTGTATGTGTATGTGTACATAAATAAATACCATGTACTTATTATACATACATTTCTCTAGTTTGCTTTTGGCATTTATGATATTTGGGTATCATATAAGTATAGTATTTCACATTCCTTTATAGAGCTGTGATTTTATAGTTATAGTATAAATAGCTTATCCAACCACCTAATCTTTGTCGAGATATTGTGTTGTTACTAATTTTCTCTATCCTCTCTCCTCTATCACATATAGCGTAGCAATTATCTAAATCGTTCATTGCTTCTATTTTTAATAATTATTTTTGTAAGTCTACATTTGGATTTATTTTTAGAAGTTAAGTTGCTAGGTCAAAGGGTAAGTGATTAAGTGATTTTGTAACCTATTTCCAAGTTCTTGTTCATGGTGATTTTCATCATTTTGTTGTCTGACCAGCAAGGTAAGAAGATTCATATTTAGCCACCCTCTAGACAGCATAATATGTCGTTAAACTTTTGAGCTTTTGTCATTAAATTGGTAAGAAAATGATATCTCAGTTTCTAGATCATTTCAATTTATTTTTCTTCAAAGTCTGTGTGTATTTTTCTGGGCTGTTTTTATAGGTTTTTGAAATTTTTCTTTAATTTTCCAAGTTCTTTGTTAAGGAACTTAGTCATTTGATATTTTAAATTGCAAATATTTTTCCCAATTTGACATCTAAAAAAATTTTATTTATGGCATATTTGCAAGTATAGTCAATGTAATAACATGTAATCAAATTTATATAACTTTTTCCTTACAATTCATAGTTTAAAAAGTTTTCCATCTCCTACTTTATAGAAAATGCAATTGAGTTTTTCTTCTAATATGTGTTATGGTTTTATTCTTTTGTCTTTCAATTTCTAACTATTTGGAAATTATACTGATACATGATACCATGAATGGATTCAATATATATATTTTTTAACATATGGCTCTCCAGTGATTCCAACACCATTCCCTTAAAAGTTCATTCTCTAAGAACATCCAGATATCACAGGTGAACCACACAGCCTCATGAAATGAGCATCCCCTCTATGGGCCCTATCTGGGAATATATGAAAGTCTATTTACCCAATATAACATAGTTTTACTCATTTATATTTCCCCTAATGATGATTCTCCTTTTATTTGAACCTTTAATTTTTAATATACCTGTTGTATTAGTCTGCCAAACGGGTACTGTTGCAAAATAACAGAAATCTGTTGGCTTTTATAAAGTTATTAATTTGGGGTAAAAGCTTACAGTTTCACGGCCCTGAAGAGTCCAACTGAGTTTACCATTAGAGATACTTTCTCACTGAAAGTCTTTGCCACGTGTTGAAGCAAGATGGTTACCAGTCTCTGCAGGGTTCAGCCTTCCTCTTCCTCTTAAGGCTCTGTGGGTCCAGCTTCTTCTGATCTTACTACAGGCTGGAGGGTTAATTTCTTTCTGGGCCTTCTCAGCTGCTCGGGGCTATGGTCTCTTCAGCTGCAGATTATCAGATGAATGGCCCAGGTCTCCCCAGGATCTAAACTGACAAAGTTCTCTCACTCTTCTTCTGAGTTTCTTCTTCTGTTCATCTTCTTGAGTGAGTGTCCATAGATATCGCCCACCAAGGGGGCAAGGACTCAACCCTGAGTCATGCCCTACTGACATGGTCAAATCAAAGTCCAAATCTTGGTTTAATCAGGTAAATGTAAAACCTTTGAATTAAATACAGTCAAAGGGTATCACGCTCAGAGAAACAGACCAGTTTGCAAACATAATCATTTTTTTTTTGATTCATAAATAACATCAAACAGCTATACCTGTTAAATATATTTCTCAGAGACTTAAATCTTTAGATAGTTCATATGATGGATGAACCCTGAAACCCAGCAGTAGAGTTACACCCAACTCTTACTCACCAGTTCTTTGGGCTTGCCCTAGACAACTAATGAAATGAAGATGGGCCAGTCCCATCCCAACAACAAGGAGTATCTCCAACTCCATGCAAAATAATTATCTTCCTCTGCCCCATCATATCTAAGTCCCCTATCAGCCTGAAGCAGTCAGAGTGGATATCATAACAAATCCCTCATGATTGAGGAATGAACCGAAATAAAGGGGGAGGGGGGAGTGGGATAACCATGGGCCACTTTTTTTGTGTGTACACTTACTTCAGAATTTTCTTGTTTGGTAATTATTTATACTTGTGTGTTCTTTCAATTGAAATTGAAATCATATTCTTATGCTCCAGGAAAAAAAGAGACTACTTTAATTATATTGGTGTAAGTGTTTAAAGAACAGAACTCATATATTTATATTATTTTCTTTCCAAGGGTACAGCTCCAGTTCTTTATGTTTACTTTTATGTCTTTCAGTTTATAATTTTTCTTGATATTCTAAAGTCAGTTTTTTTTCTACATACTAACATTGCCCAGTTAAAAATCAAACATTTTTAAAAAGCCATTTTTAATAACTTAAAAATTTAATATTTAACAGTAAGTTCAAGATGTGTACACTGATAACCACAGAACATTGTGAAGAGAAATAATGAGACCCAAACACAGGGAGGTATTGAACATGATCTTGGCTCAGAAGACTCTGTGAAGGTATCAGTTCTTCTGAAGTTGATGTACCAGATCAATTCAATTCAAATCTATAATATTTTTTGAAATTTAAGATTTCCACTCATGACACACCTTTGAATTTCTTTTGTTCTGTAATGATAAAACAAAAGGAAAATATTCCCCAGCTTGAATCAAACAGCCCTATTGCCAAATGCCCAGTATATGTCTCCATTCTTCTTTCTCTTCTTATATTCATAGTATTAACTTCAGACATAAGATGCAAGATTAGGAAATTGAGTATATGTTGGTTAATGAAATGCATAATCAATTAGTGGAATACATTGAAACATAGGTTGAAAATACTCCAATATTAGTGGAACTTTTCTTTGAGAAGTCACAGATCAGCATGCATGTGAAGAGCAAATCAATGACTTGTAAATTGAGAGAAAGAATGATCACTAAAGATTGAAAAATTTTATTACTGCTGATGAATATTTTTCAAAAAATAATAGTCTCTACAAGAATGAATTCCTAGTGGAGAAGTTAAGTTTACAACCAGTGCAGTTTAATATATCAAAATAAATTTATTTTTAAGTTATTTTTACAATGTTAATTCCATATAATAAGAAAAACAATAAAAATTCTTTTAAAAGTGTGCTTACTTGTTTTTGAATATCTATAATGTCTTTCTTTAGGTAAAACACTTAAATTTTTTTCCCCACCATCTTGACCAATTATTTTTGTAGTGAATTATTAATTTTGAAATGGAATATAAATTAATAGAAACTTACTGAAATTTATATATGGCATCACAATGATGAAAACAAACTCCATAAGGTTTTTTTTTTCTTCCTTATCTAATTATGCAATCTATCTTACACTGAATTAAATATGGAAGAAGACTATTAGGTACTCATGACGGATGAGCCATATGCATAATGCTTTTGTCATGAAAATACATTTTAGTTATTTGTTATTCTTCAAAGGGCCAGAGTAGTTTATAATGCTTTATGTTACAAATAATGAGATGAAGCCACAATAGAAGTGGAATTAGTACAAGAGGGAAACAGTAAACTATAGCCAACAAAATAGAATCTATAAATTAAAGATTATCCAGAAAAGTTTTATGATCTCCATAATGCATGGCAGTGTTCAAGAAAGTGGGGATAAAAAGAAGAGTAAATGTGATTATTATTTCGTAACTCAAGAACTTCACAGTCTAGTAGGAGAGAGTAGGCAGTGGTTCAGGAAGAGTGTGATACATCTCACAATACCAGTGTACTCAGGAGCTTGGTAACATACTAACTGATGATTAAATTTGCCTGCGGAAAGTGAGAGGATCAGCAAGGCATGTCAGAGAAACTGGCCTCTGGACAATAATGAATATAATATCTTTAAATTGCAGTTCTGATTGGCAAATTTCACAAGAGAAGCACATTTTTTATAGTCTTCACCAATAATAATGGATAAAATAAGAATATGAATTGAATCATTTCTATCACTATATACTCTCGTAGAAAAATTAAAATCTTTATCATGGTATGATCTGTGGTTATCTAAAATATAGTGTTTTATTGAGTACAATATTTTTTATTTTATATTTCACATAGACATAATTTTAGGAAATGAGCTATTTCTACACGTATTATCACAACCTTACATAACCTTTAGTTTCTATCCAATGACTTTATGTTTACTCTTTTTTTTTTGTACTAACTATGAAATAGTATAAAGGGTGAGTTTTCTTTCTAACATGAATTTTGATCTTATTTTTGAGCTGTTGTTTATCTTCTGGGTGGAAAATAAATACTCCATATAGACTCAGATTACTTGGAGGTTTGTTTGTAAATATTAGGATCAGAGAAATTAAGACTTTCTATCCTATATATATTCAGTGGAACAAGCAGTGATGGTTTGACAAGAAGGCAGATTATGCAAGACCTGCCCCTGGGAGATGCCTTGAATTTAATGTTACCTTTATTAGATGGCTTATTAATCAGATAGTCATTCTGAAAACATCTTAATCTTTAATTTTTGTTTTCAGCCTTTAAAAGAATAGGAGAAGCCTGGAACTGAAGTTCTGTTCTTGGGAATGGTTTTTAGTCACTGCGTTGTGAAGTATTTACAAGGGCTTAAGTTGTCATTGTTATTAATATTGCTGGGAAATTCCCTTAGATTTCCCAGTATATTTAGCCGATATTCAGATCTTTCCATGGAGGTTGACTTGAGTTTATTTACTAGTCTGTGAATAATTCTTAGAGTAGAAGGAAAGAAAATATGTGATTCTCAATCTGTATATATCAACCAGTATTGTAAATATTTGTATAAAATCTTAAAATCAGATAGTGTATGTCAACCAACTATGGCCACTTTTCAAAATTGTTTTGGGTATTCGAGGTCTTCCTTCTCATATACATTTAGAATCTGCTTGGTGATTTTCTCCCAAAAATGTCTGCTGGGAATTTTATTAGGTTTACATTGAGCTGTACATCAACTTGGAGAGAATTAATATCCTAACAATATTGATTCTTTTGATCCAAGATTGTAGAATATTTCTCAATTTAATTAGGTTTTCTTTAAGTTCTTTCAGGAATTTTTTTACTTCTAAGCATGCAGACCTTGTACATTTTTGTTAAATTTACACCTAAATATTTAATTTTTTGTAATATTGCTGTAAATGGTATTTTTCCCAACAAAGATATTTTTTGCTGACATTTAGAAAAACAGTTAATTTTTGTGTGTTGATGTTAGATGAAGGGTTTTTTGTAGATATCCTTTCTCAGATTCAGAAAGTTTCTTTCTATTCTAATCTTGCTGGGGACAAAATTTTCACCCTCTGTTTCTTCAAATAGTGTATGCCTCCTTTTATGGAATTCTGCATTTATGTTGGGCTGCTCAAGGTTGTCCCACAGACCACTGATATTTTGTTCCTTAATTTTATTTTTCTTTATGTGATTCAGTTTTGATATTTCTATTGCCATGTATTCAATTCACTAATCTTTTTGCATGCAATTTCTAATCAACTATTAAGACTACCTAGTGAATATTTAATTTTAGGTATTTATAGTTCTAAAATTCCATTTGATTTTTTTTTTCTATGTCTTCCATTTCCCTTTATTATAACTCCTATTTTTTTATAAATCCTTAAACATGTCTGCTAATTCAATTGTATTTGTCCTTTATATCTATGTCTATTAACTTACTTTTCTTCCTGGTAATGGATCACGTTTCCCAGATTTTTCATGACCCTCCTATTTTTTGTTTGTTTTGTTTTACCTTGGTCATTTTGAATATTACATTGCTGAATTTCTGGATGTTGGTCTTTGCCTTTAAACAGTCTTATGTTTTGTTGTGATAGACAATTTATTTGAAGATTAAAGTGAACTTTTAAGACTTATATTGTTGTAGAATTTGAGAGAGGTTCAATTATTTGCATATAGAGAGGCCAGGACTCAGGAATGATTTTGAGAAGGAAAAATGGAATATTGACAGCCGGCTGGACTCAGAGCTTTCTGTTTCAATCCCGAGCCCTGAACCAGATTTTTGAGTCCCTTTTATACAGAGAGGAAAGGCCAAATGGTTCTTTTGTTTCAGTTCTCAATAGGCTTGATTTACCATTTATTTTTCACATCCTAGGTAAGCTTTTAGCATGGACTTCATACATTCTAGATAAACTTTTAGCACATCTGATTTGCATTTTCCCTGAATATTTAAAGTTTATAGACTTTGCGTTGTTAAACTGTTTCCTGGGACTGAAGTCGTTGCCATGGTCACCAAGGGCGGGACTGCAGCCTCTTATGTTCAACACCCACAAGTCAGGACAGACAGCTTAGGTTAAGGTTATCTCTGAAGAGACAAAGAGCTTCCCACCCATAGCCCATATCAATATTAATGCATTCTTTAGATGGATTTAGAAATGTTAATTTAGACTCATTTAGCCCTACTCTGGAGGTTTGACCATTTTGAGGTCCCTACTGGTGCCCCAGTTACTCAGTAAATAACTCTTCTCTGCTTGATTGGAACTTGGAAATTTCTGAACCTGTGCAGCCTTAAAGCATTATTCTGGTGGCAGTATAAAGGTAGAGGAGGCAGAATTAATTTGGCAGCTGTTCATTTTTATTTTGCTTCCCTGACTATTTTGTCATGTTTTAACTAAGAAGAGAATGCATGAGGAGTAAAAAGTATTAAGAAAGAGATTATACCATTTTTAGCATATAAATTTGGAGGTGCTTAATATTTGGACTTCAGATGACAAAAGTATAGAGGACAGAAGAACAAGTGAGTTGGTACCATGGAGAAACAACAGCCAAATTCATGTGCCACATTCTAAAGATCAATTAATTATGTGGAAACAACAAAGAAAAAGTGTGATTGTTTTTTGTGTTTGTCAGAATCCTCTAGAGAAATAGAACTGACAGGATTGGTTCATGCAACAAATGGGGTTGGCAAATCAAAATTCCCTAGGGCAGACTGCAAACTCGACATTCCAATGAAGATGCTGGCTTCCCTGGGAGAATCTGGTTGGCAGAAGTAGATGCAGAAATTCTTTCTGACTAAATGAAATCCTCAACTCTGGCTTTTAAAACCTCCAATTGATTTGATATAGAGACTCCCCTCATTGCTGAGGGCAATATCCTTTGTTGATTATAGAGGCAATCAGCCAGAGATGTAATCAACTGACTATCTATGCAAAGCAATCTGTGAAATATCTTCAGAGTAACAATCAGGCCAGTACTTGTTTGACAAAACAATGAGACACTATAACCTAGCTAAATTGACACATGAAATTAACAATCACATTATTGAATAAAAAAGGCTTAAGAGCTTTAACAACCAATGCAATTTGTGAGTGTTTATGAATTGAACAAAACAATTGTGTTAATATAATGTATTTTTGTAACATTCAAGTAAATTGAATATGTATGGAATATTATGTGATATCAAGATACCAAAGAGGAAAGTACTTAAAGAAAGCAGATTAGGTATAAGGATGGCATGATGATTCTCTTAAAAAAAAAAAAAAAAAAAAAAGAACCCTAATGCTTCTGGTTAACCAAGATGGTATAAGGAAGTCCTGTTGTGGAAGCAGAAAGATTCAGTGATCATGTGTGGAAGGCCAGTCTCAGTAATATTCTTGGGAAGGGAAAAATATATTAAGCACCCATGAGCTTCAAACTCCTGTTTAAAAACCTGAGCCCCAAATAGGATTTTTCGGTTTCTTTTATGCAGAGGATGTAAGAATGGGGAGTCAAATGGTGGTGCTTATATGCAAAAGGACTTTTTGTTAGTTTCTTAGAGTTTCAAGTGTTTTATCTGAGTATCAGATAGGTCTTAAATTAACACACACTCTCTAGGTAAGCTTGAATTAACACATACCCCCCACACACATATCTTCCACATTCTAGGTAAGCTTGAATTAACATATTTAGTTTGCATCCTCCCTGAATATTCAAAGTCTATAGAGCCTGTATCAGTTAATTGGCTTTCTGGGACTAAAGTGGTTGGCATGATTAGGAAAGGCGGGGCTGCAGTTCTTATTGTTTGACACACACTGCCAAGGTTATTTACGAGGAATCACTGCCCCCCCCCTCCCCATGGCTCATATCAATCCAGGGTGTCATTCCCCCACAGAATTTTGAACAACTTAAAAAACTGGAAGAGCCATTTCCTAAGTACTCTGGAAATATCTAAAGTGTTACTGGGTGATGCCAAATCAAGAAAAGGAAGATTTAAGTAATGGTAGGGGGAAGCGGACTTGGTCTAATGGATAGGGCGTCCACCTACCACATGGGAGGTCCATGGTTCAAATCCTGGGCCTCCTTGACCCGTGTGGAGCTGGCCCATGCACAGTGCTGATGCGTGCAAGGAGTGCTGTGCCACGCCCGGGTGTCCTCTGTGTAGGGGAGCCCCACATGCAAGGAGTGTGCCCTATGAGGAAAGCCGCCAAGCGCGAAAGAAAGTGCAGCCTGCCCAGGAATGATGCTGCACACACAGAGAGCTGACGCAACAAATAGAAACAGATTCCCAGTGCCGCTGATAAGGATGGAAGCAGTCACAGAAGAACGCACAGAGAATGGACATGGAGAACAGACAAATGGGGTGGAGGGAAGGGGAGAGAAATAAATAAAAAAATAAATCTTTGAAAAAAAATGGTAGGAGAATTTTGTGGCTGCCTTGCTGGCTCCTTCCCCACTACCTCTCTGATACTTTGTGGAGCCAGCCTCCAATATGGGATAATGGGTTCTCGACATTTTTCCAGAGAGAGCAAATTAACCCATGTGTACGTACTATGGTACCTGTCCGTGAGTGCCAATCCATTGGGTAGCAGGCAGAAAAACTGAATTTGAAAATTCATCTTTGCTTTTCCAGAATTTTCCCTGCAGGCATCAGCAGATTGTAAACAGCTAACAGTATAAAAAACAGTTAAGTCAATGTAGGCTTGTGAAAAGGATTATCGGCTTTAAGTAGTAAAATAGAGCATCCCCAGAACAATAGAAGGCCTATTTTATAGGGAGTAGAGCTGGCATTCAAATTCCTGTAAACTGCAGAATACCTAAGGCCAAAAGCAAGTAAAAACTGTGGAAAAGACTGAGACTTAGAAAAGGAGAGGGTCTCATACTTCATATTTGCCTTCTTGATAGGAGGGATAAACTCTGAAGGAGAGCAGGAAACAAAATGGAGCCAATTTGTAAAAACTATGAAAGACGGTTTTGCATTAAATCTTTTGTTTTTCTTAGTTTTTGGCTGTCAGGAATGTCTCTGTCATATCACTAACTGCATGCACCCTAAGGAACAGACTGCCCTGGATTAAAAACCTATAGCTAACACTTTAAAACTTGAAAAGATACAGTGTACAACAGAAGATTACAAAACAAATAGAGAGACGGAATGATGGCCCATTCAAAGGAACAAGAAAAACTCGAAAACCGTCAATTAAAAAGGCCAGACTTTGAACACTCTGGACAAAGACATTTAAAAGAAAAATCCTCAACCTGGTCAAAGAGATAAAGGAAAACACAAAGAAAGAACAAAAGGATAACAGGAAAATAATGAATAATATGAGAACCCCAATAAAGTGATAAATTTTTAAAAAATAAGAAACCACACTTGAATACAATACTAAAGAAAATCTTCAACAGCACGTTGGAGCTGGCAGAAGAAACAATCAACAAACTCAGGGACACAAAATTGAAATGATTAGCCTGAGAAACTGAAATTTAAAAAAAACACATAGACTAAGAAACCGGTGGGACATCATCAAGCATACCAATGTATACATTTTAGGAGACCCAGAAAGAGAAGAAAGAGGGAAAAAAGGAGAAGGAATATTCACAGCAATAATGGGGAAAAGCTTCTCAAATTGAACTAAATATATAAATATGCAAATTTAAGAATCCAAGTGAAACCCAGATAGGATGAACATGAACAGAATCACACACAGGCACATCCTGGTCAGGCTTCCAAATGCCAGGGAAAGTGAAGAAGTTCTGAAATCTGCAGTAGAAAAGCAACATGTTATGTAAAAAGGAGTCCCGTTATGTTCAAGTGCCAATTTCTCATCAGAAACCATGGAGGCAAGAAGGCAGTGGTATGCAATATTTGAAATGCTGAAAGAAAACAATCACCAACCAAGAATTTTATGTCTGGTGAGACTATCTTTCAAAAATGAGGGAGAGATTAAGATATTACCAGAAAAAATAAGAAGTAAAGGAGTTTATCACCACTTGATCTGCCCTACAGGCAATAATAATGGGAGTCCTTCCACCTGAACGGAAAGGACTCTAGACAGTGATTGATGTAGCATAAAGAGATAAAGATAACCAGTAAAGGGTAATTATAAATGCCAGGGATATTTTATTGTATTGTTATTAAATTTTTGATATGTAACTCCACTTATCACTTCTTAATGTTTCTAGAATGCAAATACATAAAAAGTAATGAAAAACTCTATGGTTTTGGACATACAATGTAGAAAGATATAATTTCTAACAAATACAACAGAGGTACATAAGTTGGGGGAACCTGGAGTTATAGGAAGAATATATGTCTAGGCAATTGAAGTTAGTTGGTATGAAATAAAACATGATTGTTATAGATTTAGGATGTTAAATTTAAGTCCATGTTAACCACAAAGAAAAAATATGAAAAATATATGCAGAAAGATAATAAGAAGGGATTCAAAAAATCAAAATACACTACAAAAAAATCAAATAAAATAGGTGTAAGTTTACAAAGACAGAATAGCAAAAATGGGAGAAGACAGTTTAACATTATAAGTAGTTACTTTATATGTAAATGGATTAAACTCTCGAATCATAAGTCAAGTTTGGCAGAATGGATAAAAAAGCATGATCTAACTATATGCTGCTTACAAGTGATTCAACCTATATTCAAAGTTACTAGTAATTTGCAAGTGAAAGGTAGGAAAATATGTCATGCAAATAATAACCAAAAGAGGGCTGGAATAGCTATACTAACATCAGATAAAATTAACTTTAAGTCAAAAACTGTTATAAGGGATTAAAAGGTCACCGTGTACTGATAATTGATAAAGGAGGCAATTCAACAAGAAGACATAACAATTATAAATATATGTCTGCATCTAATGGCATATTTCCAAAATATATGAATCAAATATATAAAGATCTGAAGTGAGAAATAGATGGTTCTACATTAATAGTAGGATACTTGAAAATGGCACTTTCAATAATGCATAAACATCTATACAAAGATCAATAAAGAGATAGAACACTAACAATGCTATAAACCAAGTAGACCTAACAGACTATATATATACACTTCACCCAAGAGCAAGATAATACATATCTTCTCTAGGTCACATGGACCATTCTCCAATGTAAACCATATGCTAGGTTGCAAGTCTCATTAGATTAAAAAATATTGAAATAAAAAAATGTACTTTCTCTTATCACAATGAAATGAAGATAGAAATCAGTGTCAGTGAGAACTGGAAAATTCACAAGTATATGGAGATTAAACTATGTATTAAACAGACAATATGATAAAGAAGAAATCAAAAGGAAAATTAGAAAATATTTTGGGGTAAATGAAAAGATATTTATAGCTCTAAGATTACAAAATGAACAAACAAAAAAAGAAAGATCTTGAATCGGAGACCTAGCCTCAAACTGGAGGATCAAGTCAAAGAAAACTAAACCCAAAGTGAGCGGAAAGAAGGCAAGAACAGTATTAGAATGCAGATAAGTAAAGTGGATGATGATAACAGTAATGTAGTAGGGAGAATTAATGAAACCAAAAGTATTATTTAAAATGATCAATAAAATCAACAAGCCTTTAGCTAATCTTACAAAGAAAAAAGAGATAGGATACAGATAACTAAAATTACAAATGATTGGGGGAACATTACTACCAACTCCATGAAATAAAAAGGATTGAGAGTATAATATAAGCAACTGCGCGCCAACAAATTAGATAACCTAAATGAAATGGACACTTTTCAAGAAACACACAAACTGCCTACACTGACTCAAAAAGAAATGGGAGATCTCAACAGATGAATAACAAATAATGATTATGACTCAGTAATCAAAAACTTCCAAGCAAAAACAAACCTAGAGACACTCTAAGAAGAGTTAACACAAATTCTGTTGAAACTCTTTAAAAAACCTGAAGGTAAAAGAACATTTCCTAACTCATTCTTTGAGGGCAACATTACACTAGTGTGAAAGCTAGATAGAGATACCAAAAGAAAAGAAAATTACAGAACAATATCCCTTATGAATACAGATGCATATAACCTCAAAAAAATGCTGTGAAACTGAATCCAAGATCACATTAAAAGAATGATCAAGTGGGAATAATTCCAGGTATGCAAGGGACATAAGACTTTTTTAACATAAAAAAATCAATTAATGTAAAATACTACATTAATAGAATGAATGAAAATCCTATGTTCATTTCATTGATGCAGAAAAACCACTTTATAAAATCCAGCACCCCACTTGATAGAAACATTTAGAACACTAAACTAGGAATAGAAGGAAAATTTCTCAGCATGATGAAGGGTGTATATGAAAAACCCATAGCATCATACTTAATAGTGAAGGACTAGACACTTGCCCCCTAAGATCAGGAACAAGATGAGGATGCCTACTGTCACCACTGTTACTCACCATTGTACTGGTAGTTTTAGCCAGAGCAATTAACAAGAAAAATAATTAAAAATCATCAAATTTGAATGTAAGAAGTAAAATTTTCCCTATTTGAAGATGACATGATCCTATATAGAGAAAATCCTGAAAAATTCTACAAGAAGGCTATTACAACTAATAAATTCAACAAATTGGCAAGCTGGAAGGTTAACGTGAAAAAATCAGTGATGATTCTATACACTAGTAAAGAGCAACCTGAAAAGGAAATAAAGAAAAAATTCATTTTACAATAGCAACTAAAAGAATCAAATATCTAGGAATAAGGATGAAAAAGACCTATATGTGAAAAACTTTAAAATACTGCTAAAAGTAATCAATCCTAAATAAATGGAAGGACTCCTCATGTATTGGAAAACTGAATATTGTAAAGATGGCAGTTCTACCCAAAGTGATTCACAGATTCAATGCAATGCCAATCAAAATCCCTTTTATTTTTAATGGAAAAGCCAATTACCAAACTTATATGGAAGAGTAAATGACCCCAAATAACCAATCCATCTTGATAACCACAATGTTGCAAGACACATACTTCCTAATTTTAAAACTTAATTAAAACTAAATTAAAAAAAACAAAATAACAGTATGTAACTGGCAAAAATCAGAAATGCAGAGCAATGGAATTCAATTGAGAGTTCAGAAATAAACCCTCATACTGATGTTCAATTGATTTTTTCAAGGCTTCCAAATCCCTGCAATGTCTCTTCAACAGATGATACTGGGAAAACTGGATATCCACATGCAAAAAAATGGTAGTGAATCTCTACCACATACCATATAAAAAACTAACTCAAAATAATCCAGAGACTTATGTATGAAAACTAAAACCCTAAAATTCTTAGAAGCAAACCCAGGAAAGCTTTTGTTAAGTGATGGTGTATTAGACTTTGTGCCAAAAGCATGAGTAGCAAAAGAAAAAATCGTAAATTAACAAAAACAAAAAATTATGCATTGAAGTACTTCATGAAAGTAAAAAGACAGCCTACAATATATAAAGAAATCCTATAACTCTAAAATGAAAAGTCAGCCCAACTAAAAATGGGCAAATGATTTTAACTGACATTTCTCCAAAGATGATATACAAGTGACCAGTAAGCACATGAAAAAAGCAGATAGAAATTCCCAACATCTTTTTTCACACCCACTAGAATGGCTATTATTAATTACATGTAAAATAACAAATGTTGGAGAAAGATTTAGGGAAAGATTAACACTTATTCAATTTGGTAGGAATGTAAAAAGGTACAGTCACTGTGGAAAACAATTTGGTGTTTCCTTAGAAAAATAAGTATAGAATTTCCATATGACATGGCATCCCAATTCTAGGCATATACAACTAATAATGGAAAACAGGGACATAAATACCAATTTCATAGCACACCAATGTTCATAGCTACATTATTCGTAATTGCCAAAAGATGGAAGCAGTCCAAGTGTCCATCAATAGATAAATTGATAAATAAATGTGGAACACACATAAAATGGAATATTATTCAGCCAAATAAAAAGAATACATTCTAATACATGCAATAATATGGATGAACCTTGAAGATATCAAATTTACTTAAATAGACTAGACACAAAAGGAAAATTATTGTATGAGCTCATTAATATGAAATACTTAGAATAAACAAGTTCATACATAGAGGAAGTAGAATATAAGTTTCAAGGATGGGCCATGGGAAACGGACTTTGGCCCAGTGGTTAGGGCGTCCATCTACCACATGGGAGGCCCGCGGTTCAAGCCCCGGGCCTCCTTGACCCGTGTGGAGCTGGCCATGCGCAGTGCTGATGCGCGCAAGGAGTGCCGTGCCACGCAGGGGTGTCCCCCGCGTAGGGGAGCCCCACGCGCAAGGAGTGCACCCGTAAGGAGAGCCGCCCAGCGCAAAAGAAAGTGCAGCCTGCCCAGGAATGGCGCCGCCCACACGTCCCGTCCAGTGCCGCTGACTAGGACAGAAGCGGACAAAGAAACAAGACGCAGCAAAAAGACACAGAAAACAGACAACCGGGGGAGGGGAGGGGAATTAAATAAATAAAAATAAATCTTTAAAAAAAAAAAAAAAAAGAATGAAAATAATTAAAAAAAAAAAAAGGATGGGCCAGGGTAGGAGAAGGTAATAGAAAATTAATGCTTAATTGGCATGGAGTTTGTGTTTGGGGTGATGGAAATGTTTTGGTGATTGATGTGGTAATGGTAGCACGATATTGTTAACACCACTGAAGTATGTTTTTAAATATAGTTAAAGGGTAAATATTGGGTTCATATATGTTATAATTTTAAAATCCACATAGGTCTGTACAACACAATGAACCCTAATGTAAACTATGGACTATAGAGTATAATTATACTAATATTTTTTGATCTATTGTAACAAAGGTACTATAACAATGTAAAGTACTAATGGGAGATTACATGTGAGAGGGCTTATATGGGAACTCTCTATTTTCTTCATGAGCTTACTCTAAACCTAGAACTTCTCTAATAAAATAAACAAGAAAAAAGAAAGGCATATTAGAGATGCACAATGAACTTATAAAATGGCATGATATCTTGAGAATTGTTTTAAATACTGTAGAAAATACAGGAAGAGAAAATACAAAATTGGTAAAGTATTACTGTTCTTAAATCATGAATAGTATAGAAATTCAATAATATAATCTTTAATTTTGTGTAATTTGGAAAATTTCTGTATTAAAAATGGGACCTGACATTTTAAAAAGTCCTAGAGTAGAGTTAAAGATTTGAGAAAAAGAAGTATCTATATATGTGTGGGTGATGCTTTGAGTTATATCATATATGATAGCTATAGAATGGAGTGTAGAATTTGAAGACTAAAAAAAAGACATCTTGAGCTAGTATTAAATAAGATAATTACAAAAAGATTAGACGAGGAAGAAGCCTTACAAACATCTGGAAAAGTGTTAGTGGGGAAAGTTTTCATTAAGGTAATAAAAATAATAATTATGAAGAAAGGAAATATACAAGCTGTACGATTGTTTTGGTAAAATCCAAAAAAAAATTGACAATGGGCTCATTTGGGGAGCAAGAGGAGACAAACAAATTTAACTTTGAAACCAAGGTTTAGAACATGACTAATAGGAAAGATTGATGGTGATGACATAAACAAAAGAACAGGTAGAGATTATACGCTTATATTGGTTTAGGAAGAAATATAATGAACTTGGATGGCCTAATTATATGATTAAAGAAAAGGCGTATCAGAAATTGCATGCCATGTGATGCCTCACAAAGGCAAATGGCCTCCATTATCTCTTCACACTTTCTGGCCTTTGAGTCTGCTTAATGTCACTATTGAAATGTTTTGGATGAATATGTATTTTTCAGAGTAGTCATCTAAATACTAATACATTAAAATATTAACATATGTTATATATGTGTCTATGTATTGTAGCTCTTAGTTTCTTTTATTCTTTTCTAAATTTAATATATTTGGCAATGTGGTCTATTGTTAATTATCCATACTTAATAGTTATTATCACAATACTGTGACTACAAAGGGCATTTAACTGTTCCTTTTCATTTTTGACTCTTGTTTAAATTATTGAGCTATTAGTGATACAATCTAATCTTTGGCTTTAAGAAATTATGGTAACAGCCCTTTTTTGGAAATAAGATCTATTAATAAAATTTCGATAGACACCAAATTTTAATAGAAACAGTTACAGTTTGAAGTTGAGTGGATCCCAGAAGAGCAAGCCCTTAGATTGAATCCATTCCTGTTCCTGGAAACCCACTGTAGGTGAGACCCTTTGATTAGATTCAGTTAAGGGCCCTTTTAATCAGAACACTTTTTATTAGATTGATTCACTTAAGGACTTAAGGATCTCTGATTAGATTGCTGGGCCCAGGGTGGATCTTAATCCTCTTACTGAGTACTTTATAAACAGATGTATAAATGCCTCAGCCATAGAGGCAAAAGCAGCAGAGATGGAGAGAGGCCACCAGAAGTTGAGGAGCCTGGGAGAAAGAAAAGCCACAGGCCTAGAGCTGAGGGGGAGATGAACAGAATGCCATTGGCCCTGCCATATCCCTGATCACTTATAACTGCAACTTGGTAAAACAGTATCTCATGATGAGGCCTTGATTTGGACACTTTCATTGCCTCAAAACTAAAAGCTCTTAATCTATAAATTCCCATTATAAAAACCAACAAATTTCTGGAACATTGTTCCTGGCAGCCTTTGGCAAAAATACCAGAACTCATTGTAATATACAAAATATGTAGAGTGATTTCAGATAATTTAAATATGAGACCTGTAATCACAATACAATTTCATTGTTACCGTCTAAGTATGATTCTATTCTTTCCAAATTAAGTCAGGTTTTTAATTTACAACCATGGTAACATTTTGTTTTCATATAAGAATTTCTTTTTAAAATTTTTATCCCAAGTGTAGTTGTGTGAAATGTTAAGAAGCACTTTGGGCGAAAACAACAACAACAACAACAACAACAAAAAACACCTTTAATAAAGTTTAAAAGCAAATAATCCATAATCTATCTAGTTTAATATGGCATGTGGAACCATTTTCATAACACCTTCATTTTCATCTGAATAGAAAGTCCTTCTTGCTTTAGTTAAGTCCTTGTTGGTGAGCTTGTAGTAGTCAATACTTTCTGTGTCATGCAATGACTCTCTATCTGGAAAGTGATCAGAGACCCATATTCAATCTCCATCAATCCTTTTGGATACCTGTAGACAAAAATCCAAAGCAAAAAATACAAGCTTTTCTGTGGTGGTTAAATCTCTTATTACAAAGATTGAATATTTTTCTTATCTTTAATAAGATAAACAAACATAAGGGAAATTCCAAAGGAATAAATTTATTATGGATACACCCAACTACCTTTCATTAGATTGTCATATATTTGGTAAGAACACTGTGTGTTTTCACATTCAAACATTTCTCAATAAATTTTTGCCCTCTGTATTTAGTCTGGATGTATGGACTATATATGATAATACAAGTGTATCAAGACAAAGGATCTTTTGATAATCCAATAAATTTGAGTGCTAGTTTTTCTTTTTAGTTTGCCCATAATAAACTCCAAAGTCATAACTATGAAAGTCAGATTTAGACAGATGGTTATAGAAATATATTGATGTATAATTGTAAATACGACTAAATATGTAGGTATTGATATGCTTCCTATTATCTAAATGGAAGTTTTTATTAAAATTTTCTGGAAATGATTCAAGACTGAGTTGAGAACAAATGAGTTTATATTAAAGGATGTGAATTTTAACTGTAATCATAATTATATAGAAAACTATGACTATGATGTAGTTGTAATATATCTCCTAACAAAGACTGGCGATCCAGCGTTGAGTAAGATTATATGCGTTTTCTTAAAGCCAGAAGACTTAGTCTCTTGATTCATTATCTAAACTCTGCTCCTTCATCTGTAACAGTAGACTGATCTCTCTTCCTTGTATCAAAACCTAAATTATTATTGGTAGAAATGTCTAGTTTCCTGAATTTTAAAATTCAGAACAAAGGGACATCTTTATTCCTATGTATTTTTCCCCTTTTCCTCTAATAAACTCTGCAACATGCCTCACACAAGTCCTTATGCCCAGGGAATGACTTCTTTATTCATTTCTAGACTCATGGCTGTATTTCTTACTCTACTAATGTGTTATTCAGTGCTGCATTAATAGAAAGGAAACATATCTTGGTTGAATTTTGGCTGGCAGAGTAATTCATCTCTTGAATATGAGCTAAAATTAGCTTTCACATTTAGAAATATGAACATCATTATATCCTATGTAAAACCATTGACTGTTCTTCCCTGGCTGTTCCTTTTTAGGTTTCAGTCTCAAATATATTTTACACACAGTATTATAGGTAACTTTAGCTCTGGATATTAGTGAAAATTCTGTTTTTGTAATTTTCAAATTACTTTATGCAAAGTATAGTAGGTATTCTTGAAAATGCCAGGTTTATGATTACAAAGCAATTCCATATTTAAAATTTCAGAAAGTAATAATATATCATCGTATTTGTATATTGTCAGGTAAATGAAGGGAAGGAATCATGTGCATTACACTTTATAATGTTATCCCTATTATAAAATATCCAGAGTGAGCTGTTCCTTTATATGGAAACATCTACATTTTTAAAAAAGGATGCTCATAAAACTTGCAAAGTACAGCTGTCTGCACTTGCAGCTGCAAGACAAAAATATTTCATTTTACAATATCTATGTGTACCAGGACAGGTGAAGTTTGGAAGGGCCCACTCTAGGCGAAATTGTGAGGTCTTTATAGTTTTATTTATTTTTGTTTACTAGACACCTTGAGCATCCATCTAAGCAACTTCTTCCTCCAGTTGAAAGAATGCAGAACCTCAATGTGCTTCTCAGTCTCACAGCTATGGAAGAGACTTATACTTAATAGAAAGGAGCCAATTAAGTTAAATATTCTGGACCCTGAACTTGGATTTATCTGGATTTGAATCTCACCTCTGAAACATATTAGCCGTGACCTTTGGAATTTAACCTCAGTTTTTCATACGTGTATTCATATATATCAGAAATAGTTATTGGGCATCCTTTATGTGCCAAGACTTGTGCTAGATATAATTAGAAAATACAACTCTATGTAGACTCTTGACTGCAAAAATGATATGCTCAGGTATTAATTCCTAGAACTAGCAAATGCTACTTTGTTTGAAAAAGGATATTTGCACATAAAATTAAATTAATAATTTTGTGAAGAGATGATTCTTTATTACCAGGGTGGACCCTAATTCAAATGCCAAACATCCTATAAGAATGAGGAAGAGCATTATATTGTAGACACAGAGAAGACGGCAATATTAATATGGAGGCAGAGATTGGACTGATGTGGCCACAAGCTGAGGAAGCCAAGGAATGCTTATACCTCCAAAAATGGAAGAGGGGAAAAAAAAAAAAAGTTTTTTAGAGTCTTGCAGGGGCCTCTAGCCTCAAGAACTATGAAGGAATAAATTTCTGTGTTTTAAGCCACCAAGTTCGTGATAATTTGTTACAGCAGCCTTAGGAAACTAAAACACTTACTTTCTTGTTATATATGAATTATATATGACAATTCATTTAGATCAGTGAACAGAACATATGGAATATAGCATGTACTGTATATAATTGGTTTTCTTAATGTCTAAGCTTATTTTAAGGCTAATTATATTTCAAAAATCATTTATATTGTTTTATATCCAACAAAAACATATTATATTTATATGCAGTATATTTAGCTCCAACTTTGGATTCAATGAGTGATATATACAGTGGAAGAAAAATCTCTTTAAAAGTAGATATTGCTAATGAAGCAAGGGAAAATTGAGTAAAATCCATGCAGTCTTATCCTGTTCCACATGGATTGTGCCTTAGTAGATCCAAATTAGAATACTGAGAGATTTTGTTACCATTTCTCATTCATGGGTCTTCCAAATACATGCATGCAGTATAATTTTTATGGAAGAGTCAAAGGTATTTACATTTTATTTAATTTGTAAATTAAATATTTTTGTGTCATGTGAAAAAAAATAGTGAATGCAAGTTTGAATTAAAAATAGAGATAACAGTAACTTACTGTATCATATTACTTAATGATATTAAATTTTAATACAGATATTTGTTTTCCATAGCATAACGTAGCTTTTTTCCCCAAAGTACATGGCCATCCTTACAAGATTTTTACCAAATTTAGTGTCTTTTGAGTGTTTATATTGTGCAACAGCTAAATATGATGATGGCTAATTTCTTTTAAAATATTTTATCATTTCTCTGCACAAAAACTTCTAAAATCTTACAATGTTTTCTAAAATTCTTATGGTTAAGCTCAAAAGAATGAAAAATTAATTGGATGCAAATGTAAGGGACTATACTACAACCATATATTAAAAACATTGGATAAATCTCATCCTTGCAATCATTTTTTTTTAATTTTAAGGTTTTTTCCTATTTTAAACATAAATTCCATATTATAATATTGTATATGCAATAGAATATTGACTAAGGAAATGACTTGGAATCCTAGAAATTTTGAAGATCAAATGATATTATGACTTCATTATAAGGCATTTCTGCATTTAACATACACTGTGAGATAAAGCATGATAGGATTAAAATATTTAGTATAAGAATTTTTGCCGCAAATGAATAAGACTGATTTACTGTCTAACAAAGTCTTTGAAATGCTTATTGAGAACACTGAATTGTTGAACTATACTTGGATTTGTTGTTGCTTTCTTGCATACCTCTATTACTAAGCAGAGAAAAAAATTATCATAGAAAGAAATTATCCTATCAATTAACTTACACAAAAAAAGGCCAGATCATTAGATCATTAAAACAAAATTATTACATACAAATAAGAGTTACAGCTGATTATGTAAGAACAGAGATCAATAAACCTTAACACATATAAAAGGTACTATTAGTAATAAAATGTCTATAAAGCATTTGTTGCATTCTGTCTAAATCTACCTACCTGCATCTATCATTCATTTGTTCAACAAACATGGATTGAACACTATGTATCCAATTTTAATGTAATTTACTATGAGCCAGAATTATCTTTATTATATTTAAGATTAGATCATCAGTGAAATGGCAATTTCAAGTGATAGCCCTCTATGGCATTCCCAACCTCGAGAAGTGCTAAATGATAGGGACATATAGGGATATATATATATATGTATAAAGGCAACAGACTATTTATAAGGGCTAGCAATGCACTCAGTGAATAACTGATGCATTCGGTCAAAAGGAAAATTAAAGGAATGACATTTTCTGTAGTGCAAATTGAGGAAAATTATGGGTCTATATGATAGTCACTGTTGAGTTATGATGAAGTTCCAACAAAATCATACTTTATCCCAGTGTTGTGCTTGAGTGAATGAAGTTTTATACTTTTAAAAATATTTATTTTAAAATCATTTGAGTTTTATATCTGTTTAACATCTATAAACAGATAGTGGACATGAGAATCCTTTTTTCTTTAGGAATAGTATGTATATTTATTATTTTGATAAATTATACTTAAATTTATTGCATATTTATTTTTCAGAATATGTAGTTTTGAGTACTTTACTACTATTTCTATCAAATATGAATTCAAAGTCATATCTGTGAGGATTAGAGTACAAAACTGGTTACAATTAGATAATTTTGAAGTAGTTTAATTCACAATGAATTGTAAAAGAGTAAAAAATATTTGTTTACTCATTTTTTCCTCATTCATATTCTGCATTGTATTTCTCAGAAATTAAGAGGATTGTGACAGGAGGGACCCTATGACCAGGGTTTTGGTTTTAAAAAAATTTTATTAGAGAAGTTGTGGGTTTATAGACCAATAATTCATGAAATACAGAGTTTCCGTATACCACTCCTCCACCAACACCTTGCATTGGTATGGAACATTTGTTACAATTGATGATAGCACATTTTCACAATTGTGCTATTAATTAAAATCCGTGATTTAAATTAGGGTCCCCTGTTTGTGTAGTGTAGTTCCATGGATTTTTAAATTTTTTATGCTCTTACCATATATATAATCTAACATTTCATGTTTTAAAGATATTCAGATATATATTTAAGTGCTGTTAATTGCATTCACTATGTTGTGCTACCATCACCACCATCAATTACCAAGACATTTCCATCATTCCAAATAGGAACCCTGTATATTTCAAGACTTAACTTCCCATTCCCTAACTCCACCCCTTTCCCTGGAATCCCATATTCTAGATTCTGACTCCGTGAGCTTGTTTATTCCAATTGTTTCATATCAGTGAGACTGAAAATATTTGTATCATTTTGATTACTGATTGACTATCTTTACAAAAATTGGTTTGTTGAGATATTCTATTTCTTCTTGAGCCAAAGTAGATATTTGTGTGTTTCTATGAATTTATCTAGTTCATCTAGGTTATCTAACTTATTGGCGTATAGTTATTCATAGTATCCTAAAATAGTCCTTTTTATTATAGCCAGGTTTTGATAGCAATGTCCCTCTTTTCATTTCTGATTTTCTTTATCTGTATTCTCCCTCTTTTTTCTTCTTCAGTCTAGTTGAAAATCAACAAATTTGTTGATTTTGTTGATCTTTTCAAAGAACCAGCTTTTGGTTTTGTGAATTTTCTCTATTTTTCTTCCATTTTATTTATCGATTTATCTCTGCTTTAGTTTTTATTTCCTTCCTACTCCTCATTTTTGGTTGAATTTGGTGTACTTTTTCTCATTCTTCCAGTTTTGAGGTTAGATCTCTGACTTGAGATCTTTCTTCCTTCTTCAATGTAAACATTTGGGGCTACAAATTTCCCTCTCTGCACTGCCTTCACTGCATACCATAAGTTTTTGTATGTTATATTTTCATTTTCATTCACTTCCAGATATTTGCTTATTTCACATGTGATTTCCTCATTATCCCACGGATGTTTAAGCATATCTTATATAATTTCCATATATTTGAGAATTTTGTACATCTCCCTCTGTTATTGATATATCCATAGGTTTTTACTGCCTTTTGTTGTCTCAATTTCTTTTGCCTGGAGCACAAATTCTGGGAGGAGGGCACAACAGAGAGGACTTTCTCAAGTTGTTTTTTTCCAGCCAAATTTGGACCAGGGACCCACCAAGGCAACAGAGTCTGGCTTCATTGTGTTTTGGGGATGGGATCTTGGAGGGTGCCAAGAGCTTCTCCAACATCTTCCTAATGCTGAACTTCCCTGGCCTGCCCGCAAATGCAGCCCTTCAGCCAATGGTTCCCTGGCACCCCGAAGAAGTGCAGTATCTAATTCTCCACCTTCATTGACCCTGTAAGGGGAGGATTTAAACAATGGCTGCTGCTGCCCTTTTCTGTATAGGTTGAAACAATAACTGTCCTCAGAGCCCAGCCCCTACTGACCCAAATTCACTAATCAAGTCGTGATCAGTGATCATCTGTGCCCATCCCTATTGGGGAAGAGGATTTTTCTGTCCCTTTCTGTCACAAGCAGGTCACCAGGGGTTTGACTCCATGGTGGCCTACAGCAGGAGTGGGGACCATGCGGATTGGTTTGATTTACTCTTCTTTGCTGTACTTTATCAACCTTTTTCTCCTGCTCTTCTCTGGATGCTGTGCCGTGTTGTTTTTAACTCCAGAGTTTCAAAAATAGCTGCTTCAGAAAGTTCCTGCCAGGATAAAGGCATTTGGGTGGAAGGTCTGATTCCTGGAGCTTCTTACTCTTCCATCTTCCTGCAATCCTCTCCTGTGTCTAGGATCTTGTTGTATATTCATGTAACAGCTGATAATATCAGATGTTAAATTTATTCATTACATCATTCATTTTTGGCATATTCTGATGCACCTTATGTCACTTCTTAGAAAATTCTATTATCCCACATGCAATTGCAGAAATAAATTCAAAGTATGATTCATTTCACCCAAAAATTCTTCTGTAACATATTTAAAATGAAATTTCATAAAGCAAATCTAGAACATGATTTCAGAACCATTTTATAGAATGAAGAACAACTCTGTAAGAAGAATAATGTTCTTCCTGTGAAATAGAAAAAGAAATAGGTTATGTGTCTTTAAAATAGACATAAAACTTAGAGATAAATGTTTGCTTATTCTCTGGTTTGTAAATTTTAATTTGCATTTGTGCTTAAAATTTTGTTTATATACCAATGTAGTAAATTACTAGCATAAAATATCACAATTTACATATCACTATATGTTATTAAGAGAATTGGAATATACATAGATCAACAGAAGTTCTGTATGAAAAGTAAGGTTCTCTTTTACTTACTGAAAAGTCCCGAACTTTGCATTATACACTATACTCCAGTCTTAAATTTGACACACATCCTTAAATGATTATAGTCAAGTAAAAGGAGAAGAAAGTTCTTTGGTAATGATTGGCATGTATCTAGATACAGACAAAAGGCCATAAAAAAACTTTCTGTCAGATTACCCAAAATCCTAGAAAGCAAGTAATCGTTATTTTTAATGTTACCAGCATCAACACTGATCTGATATATATATCCTTTATGGTGAAGAAACTAGGTTGACATTTAATCTGTCAAAAAAGATCATGAATAAGTAGTTGAAGTTTGTCACTTGTAGGAAATTTGGCAGTTCCTGTGAGGAGATTAAATTGCCTTTATGAATAGATAAAAAGGGAAGTCCCAATTGCTTACTCAGTCCTTGTGCTTAAAATAATAAAGTGCTCAATTAGCATATTCTTTCATCTCCTTCCCTAAATAGTAACATTGACATGAAAAGAGAAATCCATATAATCATATTTTTTTTCTATCCTTTATGTTTGACATTGAGTTAATGATGTCAGGGATACAGCCTAAGAAATAAACTCAGCATTTCCCCTGAAGAAGCTTATACTCCCGTAAAAATAAAGATAAATGCATTACTTTCAGTGGTGACAGCCAAAATAGAGGTCAGTGATTACCTGTAGGAGAGAGCATGTTTCAAGTACTTCAAAGGCAGTTTACTAAAAGAGAGGAGGCACTGGAGGGATGCAGGAAGACAGAAAGAGAATTATGCTCCATCATTGTTAAGAGTGCCATCTGTCTGGCTCTCTAGCTCGTTCACTTCTTGACTATTCTCAATATTTTTGATTAATCAATATTGAAGATATTTTGATTTGTATAGTGATATTTTTGCAGGTTTAATTCCTTTCTTTCACAAACACAATTCTGAAAAACATAGCCACAAACCCAACATCCTCAAATACTTACTTTGCTTAGGATATTATTTATTGTTATATTTTTAAAAATATGTCATTTTCTATGGTATGTGTATGTTGCTGTAATGTATTTAGGAAATTTTAGAGTAGCTTTCTATAGTTACCAACAGGTACTCTTCCAAGAACTTACACCTGTCATTTTTTTATCGTTAGAAAACCCAATAGAGCCATTTCTATTATGACCCCTATTTTACAGATGAGCAAATTGAGAACAAACAAATTTAGGTCAATATAAAGTTTTCACATCTTGTAAGTGGTGGAGTGAAATGTAGATCTGACATTCTGACCCCCCCCCCCCCCCCAATCTTGTGTGGTCTAGCTTCTAATCATTACAGGGGACAGGACTGGTTCCTGATAACCTCAGCTTTCTCCTGGTCCAGACATTCTGCGTTGAGCCAATGCAGTGATTGAAAACTAACAATGAGGTCCCTGAAATCACTTCAGGTATCCTACAAGTCTTAGCAAACACCCGGGGACCAAAAGCAGTCCCTGCTTATATTTAAGCTAGAGTGGACAACAGCCACCAGGTGGCACCAAATACAATCAGAAGTGAATGGATGCAGCTATCATCCCTGATATTCCTTGCCTAGGCAGTCTCGGCCTTATTATTTTGGCAGTTCTATAGTTTCCACCATTACATTTGGAGGGGGGACTTCATTTATCTTGTTACGGTGGAGTTTTTTGGTATTTTGATTTGAAATTGAAAACTAATTCCTGAAAGAAGAATGTTAAATTTTATGACTGTTTACACATACTTTTACAGAAAACTATAAAATTTGGGCTTATTGAAATGAAATCTAAAATTTGCAGGGAAGCTTGAAAAGCCATTCATTTTAACCATATGGGATTATTGAATTATTTTTACAATATCTATGCACAAAAGTTAAGATGTTGTTTGAACATCTTTAGTGAGAGGAAACCCTGCCTATGCCATATTTGGTCAGATGACAATTACCAAGTAGTTTATTGTATTGAGCCAAGATGTATTTTTTCCTAATTTTTTTGTTACTCTAGTCTAATTTTTGGAGTCTTGTAAATCCAAATTAGGACTTTGCCAATTAAGTGTCATATACTTAAAGTAAACTTAATAGAATGATTACTCCATTCCTGATACTTTATGAGATATTAGGAATCAAATGCTGAATTAAACAGATGAAAACAATGCCTATATTAGTCAGCCAAAGTGGTACAGATGCAAAATACCAGAAATCTGTTGGCTTTTGTAAAGGGTATTTATTTGGGATAGCTTACAGTCACCAAGCGGTAAAGCATAAATTTCTTCCCTCATCAAAATCCACATGTTGGAGCAAGATGGTTGCTGATGTTTGCAAGGGTTCAGGGTTCCCGGGTTCCTCTCTTCCCAGGTCTTGTTTCTCTCCTGGCTTAGCTCTTCTGCTTGCTCCACAATGCCAGCTATTGACTATCAGGCAAATGGCTCGTCTCTCTTCCCAGGGCCTCTGTTGTGTCCAGTTGAGCCTCCTCTCCTTCCTCAAGTATCTGCTTCTCTACATGTTTGCTTCCCAGGCTCTGGGATCAGGTTGTGATATTCTTGGTAAACATGATGGTTGTCAACACTGGAAGAGATGAACTTGTGATATATTTTGGAGGTGAAATCTGGAGCATATGGAAAAGGACTGGACTAAGGTCCTTAGGACAAATGAGTAAAAAGCAGACATTAAGAGCCCTCTCCTCTTAGAGCTTACCTTTTGTTGGAGAAAGACAGACAATAAATATAATAAGCAAATAATATGCTATTGGTATAAGTAATGTTAGAAAAAAATTGGCAGGGTGAAAGAAATTAGGAGAGAGGTTGAATTACATATGTACTGTATTAATCAGAGTGGTTAGTGTGACCCTCATTGAAAAGGTGCTGTATTAGTCAGCTAAAGGGATGCTGATGCAAAGTACCAGAACTCTGTTGGCTTTTATAAAGGGTATTTATTTGGGGCAGAAGCTTATAGTCAAAAGGCCCTAAAGAGTCTAACTCAAGGTACCATAAAAGGTATTTTTTTCACCCAAAATCATTGGCCACATGTTGGAACAAGATGGCAGGCAATGTCTTCTTCCTCTTAAGGCTCCGTGGTCCCAGCTTCTTCCAATATCAACTGTAGGCTGGGATAAGTCTCATCTCTATCCCAGGGCTTGCCTCTCTCTGGGCTCAGCTGCTCTGCTGTCTCCACAAGGCCTGCTGTAAACTATCAAACCAATGGCTCATCTCTCTTCCTAGGGCCTCTGCCATGTCTAATAGAGCTTTCTCTCTTTCCTCATGTATCTGCTTCCCTGTGAATGAACTTTTCCTGTGTATGTACCTCTGGGGCTTCAGCATAAAAACCTCTAACTCTCTCCTCTGCTCTTTTGTTCTCTATGTGAGTCCCTTCCCCCTTGGGGATAAATAATATCAAACTGCTACAGGTGGCATTTGACCAAAGATGTAAATTATTTCTACAGATAATCTGATCCTCTCATCTTAAGTCTAGCTTGCTTCTTTTTGTGATAGTTTCATGAAAAACAGCAATCCTTTCCATCTGGACATGGTTCTAGTTGACATCCATACAGTGTCAAGAATGCCATTCTGTATCATTGCCCAAATATGCCATGATATGGTTTTCCTCATATTTCTTGAATTTCCTAACAATCCTTTATCCTTCACCCTCTTTTCCTAAAAGGTTTATTTTGTGGAATAACATATTTCTGGTCAGTCACAGTATTCCAAAATTGAGTTTCATTTTGTAAGTTCTGTTGATACCTGTGTAATACGATTTATGCTCCTTACTGTAACCTGCTAAGTATCCTACTCTACTTGTTGTCTTATCTTCACCTGATGTTCTTTGTTTCATTGCTTCCACTTCCTGCCTCTCTCTTTCTCTTTTACTTATGTGTTAAATCTCTATAGAAATTGTTTTCAAGTCACCTCCCCCTGCTCCCCAGGGTGAGGAGTTTATGGAAGGGTAGTGGGTAGGTGAGGTTCCCTTAAAAGTGAATGTTCTTTTCTAGTTTCCAGAGAGGCCTGTCAATTTTGCCTAAGATATGTGACATTCTCTTTCTTACTGTTCTTTTGAAACCTCTTATACTCTATCATTAGATTACCCCAAATTTTTAATCATAATTAGATACTGATTTTGAAATAGAGAAAAAGTGTAACCCATTGGAAATGGGATTTAATTTCAGATGACAAGTGACTTTCTTTTATAGTTTGAATAATTTAAAAGAAAGGTAACACATTTACAACATATTGTCCTTAAAACCTTATTACATGAATTGCCTATCCCTGCCTTTCATTTTAAGGGTACTTGAACACACATTTCAGCTTTAAATTTTGATATTGCAAGAGATTACATGGTCAATTAGGCAAGGGTGTGGTAATGCATTTATAATGTGACACTTTCAACCACTGATGTGATTAATTACCATGCATTAAACCTTGGCTGAGAAAAGCACATTTGGAAATGATCATGGGTTTATGATGGTTTGAATAATAGTTCACAACTTGGGAAAAGACAAAGGATTTTTGTAGCATATTTTCTTAAGGAACTAGTTCAAACTACAGATGTCTGTATTGCAACGCCTAATAAAAGATGAGGCAGATGCATGAGAAAATAAAATAAAATAAAAAGTGCACTTTACTGAGCATTCCATATATACCAAGAACCAGGTGTGGTAAGAGCATTGCACAAATTATCTCAATCCTATAATCTTTCCTACATGGTAGAGTGTGTTTCAATCCATTTTGTCATTGAGAAGTGCAAGGTGTGCAGAGGTAAAGTAAATTGCTCAAGAACAGAAATGGAGGTGTCAAATGGGGCCTGTTTTGCCCCCAGCATGTGCCTCAAATCTGCTTGACCACCCTGGATCCCACTTGCTCTGTGGTCCCTCATGAATACCACCTTTGATTTCTGTTTTAGTCTGCTATAGCTGCTAATGCAATATACCAGAATTGGGTTGGCTTTTATAATGGGAATTTATTAGGGTAAAATCCTACATTTCTGAGGCTGTGAAAATGTCCAAATCAAGGAATCAAAAGAGATGCTATCTCATCAAAGGTTGGCTTCTCCACTGCTCGTGGACTCCTGCCATGTAGCTGGTCTGTGCATTCTCCTCTAGGCTCAGTTTCTCCCCCAGCTCAGCTATGGGCAATAAAGCATGTGGCTCATCTCTCCTGGACCTCATTAGTTCAGCTTTGGGCTGCTTTGCTGATTCCAGTGTCTAGTCTCTCTCTCAGCCCTTCAGAGTTTCTTTTTCTGTGGCTGTAGGTGATCCAGGAGTCCTCTTTCACATCTCAGAGTAAAGTCTGAAAGATGTCTTTTTCTAAGTATCAATGTCTTCAGTCCTCTGTTTAAAAGGATTAAGATCTAACTGGGTCCCAAAATCTAATCAAAAGTCCTTAACTGAAGCAATCTAATCCAAAATGATCTAATCAAAGGGTCCCTTAACTGAATCTAACGAAAAAGTCCCAAAGAAAATGAGTTTATATGCACAGGATTGGGTTAGCTTTTTGTGGCATCCACAAAAATCTCAAATCAGCACAACTGCTAGTGAATGGAGTAACAGCAGTAGTGAGATTTGAAGAAAGTACTTCATTTTACCATTTTCTAGGTCAGTAGCCATCTGGGAAGATTAATGGGCAAAGAGAATCAAAACAGAACAAGGAATATCTTATAAATATTTGCTATAGTTTAAAAGTAGTGGGATACAGTAGGTTGAACTAAAACATTATCATTTATTTTACCTGAATATAATAATGTGGGTGTGTAGGAAGGTCAGTATGAAATAAGTGGATTATTTTTGGTACATGTAGAGTAAATGGAAGGAATTGCACTAATTAGTATATGGTACCAGGGTTAATATACTATTTGTGTATCCAAATGGCAGAAAATTTTGTTTGTTATATATTTTTTCAAAAGCCTAATCATAGAAAGCAAATATATCATTTTTTATGGATTCCCCAGTAATCTTTATAAATTAGCATGGCACAGTCAGAATGTAACTGCTGTAATTTTCTTAGCTCCTCAAGCAAATATCCAAAGAATTGACTTAAACAATGTTAATTTATTACCTCACAGTTTTGAAGCTAGGATAAAAAGTTTAAATCAAGGTATCATCAAGGCAATACTTTCTTCCTGAAGACTGAAGTTTTGGAGCTGGCTGACAGTAATCCTTGGTCCTGGACTCCTATGTCATAGGACAAGGCACATGGGGTGCGCTCTTAGTCTCTCCCTTCACTTTTATGTTCTCTTGTCTTCAGCTTCCTGCTTCTCATGGATTTCTCTTAGATTTCTCTTTCTCTGTTTGAATTTCATTCTACTTATAAAAGACTCCAGTAATAGGATTAAGACCCATCCTGATAGGGTTGGGCCATACTTAACTGAAGCTACCTCATCAAAAGTCCTACTAATAATGGGTTCACCCCCACAGAAATTGGTTTAAGTTTAAGAACATGTTTTCCTGGGGCACATACAGCTCTAAACAAACACTCTCCACCCTCTGGACCTCAAAAAGACATCTTCTTTCTACATAAAAAATATATTCATTCAATCACAACATCCCCAAACCCTTAAGTCTTTTCAGAAATAATGCTTAGTAAAAGTCTCATCAAAACAGGTTATAGGTGTGGTCTGTCCTCAGGCACAAATCCCCTCTGTCGACCTGTGACACCTAGAGAACAAGGTATCTACTTCCAATATACAAAGGAAGAACAGGCATAGGATAAACATTTGCATTCCACAAGGGAAGAAAACAAGGGTCACAGGCCCCAAACAATTCAGTAAAATAGCAAGGAAAACTCTATTAGATTTCACGTTCTGAGAATCATGGATAGATGGATGTCTTGTCCTCTGGACCAGATGGAGCAGCAGCCCCACCTTTTTCAAGCACTATAAAGAAGCAATGCTACTTGTAAGGTCATTTAATGGAATAAAGATCACAATACTAAGTAAAAAAAAAAAAAAAAGAAGCAATGCTCTCCCCCAACACTAGGGTGGAGCCCACAACCTCTTCAAGCATCAGGATGGCGGTCTCTCCACAAATCCCAGGTCATAGGCTCCATAACTTCCAAGCATTGAGTTGGTGGCCAAGCTCTACACAAATGCTGGCGTATAGGCTCCACCTTCCTCAAGTATTGGGGTGGCAGTAGTCTTTGAGAAGATCTGGTTGGAAGGTCTGCCCCCTCCAATTCCTGGGGCAAATGACCTGCTGCTTCCAAGCACAGGGGCAAACCTATCCTTTCCTTACACTTGGGTGGGTCCATCCTTTTGACCTAAGAAGATATCTTCAGACCAGATGTTGTTTTCTGTGGTTCTGCCCTTGAAGTCATTCTTTCAACTTGCTGTTTTTCTGTTCCATTCAGCCAAGGCTAGCAGTGTCTGCTTATATAGATTTCACAAAACCTTGTTAGCTTTGCATGTAGTTGGCAGGAGTCCAGACTATTGGAAAATAGAGCTCTCCTTAGATTCTTCTTGCCTAACATCATTTTTATTTCTAACTTCCACCGAAATGTCTGAATGGTTCCATATTCGTTAAACTGCCTCATTGAGTCCTACTCTTTGGAGTCACTTTCCAGGAGCTCAGGCATGTCCATGATAGAACTGGCTCTGGTCCTAATCTAACCACAATATGTGGTTAAGCTCAGAATTTTCCAAACAATTTCTGTTTTTTTTGTTTTGTTTTCTTTGTACTTAAGAGTTCATTTCTCATCTTAGCCCTTTCTAATCATATTTCACTTTAGCTTCAAGAAGAAACCAGGTTGTAACTTCTGCACCTGGCCTGGTAATCTCCTAAATGATAAACACCCAAATTCAGTGTTTTAAAGTTCTTCCATCCATGTGACATAGGAACTCAATTTTGCAGAGTTCTCTGCACTTTAAAACAAGGATCATCTTTCCTTCAGTTTCCAGTGACACAGTTATCATTCCTTCTAAGGCCATATTGGAAGAACATTTAGCATCCATATTTCTACCAATAGTTTCTTCTAAGCAATCTATAGTTTTTCTATCAACACCTCACAATTCTTCTAGATTCTACCCATTATCTAATTTCAAAACTTTTTCAATATTTTCTTGTATTTGCAATAGATGTGCCTTTCTCTCCTGGTACCAAAATCTGCTTTTGTTTCCTTGGATGTTCATGCAAATATCATGCTATAGGTTGGCTTAAACAATAGAACCTTATTGCCTCACTGAGAGATTTCAGGATAGGAAAATGTCCCAATCAAGGCATCATCAAGGCAATGCTTTCTTCCTGAAGACTGGAATGCTGGGGCTGGGTGGAGATAATCCTTGGTCCTGGGCTTCACTGTCACAGGGTAATGCACATGGTGGCCTTTCATGTCCTTTTCTCTTCTGAGTTTCACTGACCTTTAGCTTCTTGTCACTTTCTGTCTCTCACTGTCCAAATTTCATTCCACTTATAAGAACTCCAGTAATAGGATTATGACCCATCTTTATTAGATAGGAGCCCATCAACAGTTTCTACTTATAGTGGGTTCATACCCACAGGGATAAAGTAAGTTTAAGTACATGCTTTTCTAGAGTACATATAGCTCCAAACCACCACAGTGGCATTTCCACATTTTTATTTTTATTTTTTTGTTTTACCAAATTCTTCCAATGCAGTGCCCTATTTAAACTTTTCAGCAAACTTGCATTTGTTTCCAATTTTTGGCTGACAAAATAGTGACATAGTCATCGATTTTGTAAATTAGGAGGGAAAAATAACAGACTTCCACCTGTGGCCGCCTCAGGCTAAATGAAAAAAAAATCTTTTAGATGCCAATAATACACTTATTTCAGAATATCATTATATTTGGAGAAAATCATTTCTTACTTGTTTTAGACACATCAGTAACATTTTTATGCAACCTAATTTAAATCTTGAGAAAATTTTTAAAAATTATAATGGATCTTTCACTTTTTTATTTCTACTCATGTCATATCTGTGCTCATACAGGATTCCTTTGTAAAAAGGCACATTATAATAATCCATTTTTATTATGTACTTCACATGTAAATTGTATATTACATATTTGTAGTTCACATATTAATGTGTAATAACTTGGGTTGCCCTTTATAAAATTTGGCATAATTGTATAGGAGAAGCAAGTGCATTGCTTTAAAAGTAGTTCAGCATTTAAGTGGATAAAGTGTCTCTTCTCCCTTACTAAATGACACAATTAATTTCATCTAGTGCTGAAGGCAATTCATTAATAATTTAACAGATGAATGTATGACATTTAAAATATTTATCTAACTGAAAACTGAAGTCTTATATACTGTATCAAACATAGTATTGGCTGAGATGTTTTTTCTTAAAATGTACCATATTTAAAATTTATTTTCATATAAACTCTCAATTTAAATAATTTTCAAAAACCATATTTTATAAAGTTGAAACTACAGAAGAAATAAATGATAAAATGAAATATATCTGCTCAATTCATTCTACTGTTTTATCCTCTTCTGCCTTCAGTGTTTAAACTATAATATTGTTTATGAGACTCACTAATAGTGGGCTTGACTTTTGGCTATAATGTAAAATGTATTTTCACCTCAGTTTCTTGTAAGAGGATATGTGAGTATGTAGTAATGAAAACAATTTAACACAATGCCTAGAGCATAGAGGATATTCAAAAACCATATAAATTAATTATAAAAGTTATAGCATGTTTGCTTGTATTTATTAGCATACATGAGCATTTTTCTATTGATCTAGAAATATATCTCAGAAAGGAACTATTTGTTCTCAGTTGCTAAACATTTGCTATTTGCTGGAAAGAAATGGACAAAATTCATGATATTAAATATAACAGATAATGTAATGAAGAGTTATATATAGTATATTTCTGAGTTACTATTTCAGAGTAGCATAATATAGAGATATATTAATGAAACTTTTTTCAGTTGTAAAGACTAAATGGCTGTGGGCCTTGTATCTAGTTAGAAGTATACAATGGCATGGGGGTCTGAAATAATGTGATGTATGGTCCTTCATTTAATGAACATTGAAAGATTCAGGAGAGAATGAATTTAAGAATATCCTTCCCTAGGAAAATGCTAATTTTGTTACTTATTTAGATTTTTTAGAGAAATTCAAGAGCATAATTCCAAGGAACAATGCTATAAAAACTGTTTCGTAAGAAGCCTAAGCATTTGAAGCAAATATACTAACTCTTGGTGATCTTTCTTTATTCTTGGAATAATAATTTGTGTGCTTAGAATAAACAGCCCAGCTACCTTCTATCAGCCATGTATGTCATCTTATCAGCCAGACTTGTGATAAACATTTTGCAGAGTGTGTTGGAAGTCATGTTCAAGCCCAAAATATAAGGATTCCAACTGACTGATAGATGGCATGGCATACCTAAAAGCTTTAAAAATCACTAGACCTAGGCTTGGCATGCAATTTTAAGAATTAGAAGCATAAGTACAGCTTTTCCTTAAAGATAGAGACATTCCCCCCTTTGCAATAAAAATATTCTGTGGTAGGGTTGCCAGATTTACCAGATAAAAAGAGTGCCCAATTAAATTTGAATTTCAGACAAAAATATATCATTTTTTAAAAAATGTGAGCATCCAAACACAATATTTGGAAAATTCTTATACTAAAATATTATCCCTTTGTTTTATCTGAAATTCAAGCTGTGTGTCCTGTATTATATCTGGCAACCCTACACCAAGACATCTAGGGGCAGACCAGGATGATCATCATTTCTGCCACATGACTAGTGCTGCTTAAATGATTTCTAACTTCCCACCAGAATCTATAGTTCTGGAAGGCAACAGCATGCATTTCATTTTTTTATTCAATTGATTCAACAATTATTTATTGAGTGCCTATTCTTAATAAATAGGGATTCAACTAGGTGCTAGGCAGTGAAAAAAATAACAAACAGAATAAATGAACTATTTAATGATAAATTGAGAAAAATATTATGAAATAAATAAAACAGCAATGTAAGAGAAAAGAGAAAAGAGAGAAAAGAGTTGTGTTTAAATAGCTGAGGGGATGAAATATGAGCTGAGGCCTGAAGATTAGAAAGTACTAAACTAAATCACGCCAAAGCTGAGATAAGTGCTTTCCAGGGAGTGGGTCTCTCTCTATATAAAGACCCTCCGTCGTGTAAGGAATTGACATGGAACGTAAAGAAAACATTCTGGAATATCATAAAAATTGTATAGATACAACATATAGAGCTTTGCAAGTCAGAGTAAGAAATTTGATTTTCTTTTTTCCCCCAATTGATAATCCATTGTGTTAGAGCAGAAATAGAATATAGTTTGATTTTGTCAACAGCTGACCTGAGCAGAGAGAGCTGGCAAGTGTCCAAGATAGCTGATTATATAGCATGTGAGACCAAAAGGAATTAATAATGTTTCTTTGGGTTTTTTTTATTTCTCTCCTGTTCCCTCCTCCCCCCACTTGTCTGCTCTCTGTCCATTTGCTGCGTGTCCTTCTGTGACCGCTTCTATCCTTATCAGCAGCACCAGGAATGTTTCTTTTTGTTGCGTCATGTTGTGTCAGCTCTCCGTGTGTGCGGCACGATTCCTGGGCAGGCTGCACTTTCTTTCATGCTGGGCAGCTTTCCTTATGGCGTGTACTCCTTGCACGTAGGGCTCCCCTACGCGGGAGACACCCCTGCGTGGCAGGACTCCTTGCGTGCATCAGCACTGCTCATGGGCCAGCTTCATACAGGACAAGGAGGCCCAGGGTTTGAACTGTGGACCTCCCATGCATGTGGTAGGCAGACGCCCTATCCATTGGGCCAAGTTCGCTTCCCAATAATGAAGGCTTTAATTACTTACTGCCATGGTATAAGCAAGCGATTAACCCAAAGGAAAAAAAATGCCAGCTCCTTCCAGTTCCATTGTCCCCCATTGGAAAGTATCACTACCTGTAGGGTCAGATGGATGCATCAGTGCAGATGTAGGGGTGTTTCTCATTGTCCCTGGAGCTCCAAACAAAAGGCTGCAATGAGTGGTGGGGAGTTGGGAAAGGGGGTAGGGAGATGGAGAAAAGGTTCTTTAGGTTCTCCCCATCCCCATAAGGAGGTCTCAGCAGAGTCCCCTGAGGAAGGCTTCTGGTTGGGAGTGCAGAAAGATAAGAGCATGGCCTGCCAGGGGACCAGAATCCTTGACTGACCCTCTGCCACTCCCTTCAGAGATTTCCATGCACTGGCTGTGCAAGATTGGGTGTGGGAAAGGCCACCCACCGTTCTCACCACACCCTTGTGGATAGCCAGGTGAAACCTATATGTGGTTGACACTGAAAAATTACACATAGAATATTGGCTAATTGCTGGACTTCTCAGGTTTACATTTTTTGGACATGAGCCCGATTAACATACAAAGAACAGACTGAGGAAGAGCAAAAGCACAAACTGGGAAACAAGTTCAGATGCAAGGCACTAGCCCAGGTGGGTGACCATGGTAGATTTGAAAACTATGTTGGTAGCATTAAAGATAGTGATAGGTAGAGATATTTGAAAATGCTTTGGAAGGAGAGGTTATGTCATGTAGAACTTGATGAGGGCTTAGTTGCAGGGATTGACAGAAACTAAGAATAAGAAATGGCTTAGTATTTTGGTAGGGAGTAGGTAACAGTGCATTTATTAAGAAACAAAAGGCTGTGGAAAGAATTTTGAGAAGTAAAACTGAGTTTTGTTTTTTTCTAACTAAATTTGATATGCCTATTGGACAAATGAAATATACTAATTTTGTGTTGGTGACATATTTCCTACAAATAAGTCAGTGCTAAGACCTATTTGTTTCTTTTTTGTATTCCTGTACCTACTTTCTAAATATGCAGTTAAATATTTCCTCAAAGATTGAAACTATCATATTGCCTGACTCAAAAATCCATATTTATTCATGATGTTTCTAATGGCTTTACATAATGTTTAGAAATTTACTATGGTATACTTCAAAAGGATATCATAAATAATTTTACCAATGTTTATTAATTAGTAATACTGAATGCCCCTGAGATGCTTACCATTTCAAACAAGTTAACAACAGAAAATAATAATAAATGATTTGTGGTGCCATTTTATATTTCATTTTCCTCTGCCATCAAAAATCTCTTATTGCATATATTAACTATACAGTTAAAGTCAGTAAAGTAAAAGAAAAACATGTGTTATTTTAATTTTTGTAAAACCTTTTTTTAAAGAAACTGCAGTGGTAACATATATTCATATGGGTTCTTTTCATTCTTTATCTCTTTATTTCTCTTCCTCTCTTTTGCTTAACAATGACCTGGAAACTTTCCCCTCAATGAAATGAATTGCATGCCATCTTCCTTGTAATAATCATCATCACTAACTTCCCATGGGATAACATTACTGATAGGTAATTTACATAATAAAAATATTTTGCTTAATAATACCTGACATAAATTTTGAGAAAGCATTTTACACATTATTTTTAAATTTTGATTTAAAATTAAATTAGGAACTAAATTCTTAGTATTTTAAAGCCATTGCTTTGAAATTAATACTTGGAGTTCAAAATTAATCTTTTGTGTTTAGTGAATTTAAATAAAAGAATAATAGCAAATCAGACATAACAAATGAGAGGCTATTGCTGTTTTCTTTTTAACTAGACCATGCTTATTTCATTTCTGATAGAATAATTAAAACCCTGAATTTTTGTTTATACTTCTGACTTTGCTTTGGGAAGGAGGTGGAGGAAAAGGGGAGAAAGAAAAGGGAGATAGAGTGAGGGGGCTGGGAAGGAGAGATATGATGCTTGTGTTTAGGCTCTTTTTTACCTGAAAATTATCTAATTGACTATATATCACAAAAAACTATTCATGTTAGACATGAAACACTGAAAATTTGTCACAAAAGTAGAATCTGCTTTTCAAATATTTACTAATTGTTCTACAATTGGTAAGAACACATTCAGAGATGAGGGACCAAAACATTAGAATGTTTCTTGGATCTGAAGGGCTCACTCAGGACTTGATCATCACCAGTGCTTTTCACAACTACCCCTGAGTTCTTAGGCACTGTGTTCATGAAACTAAGGTGTAAAATACCTTTCCTGTTTTATGAACTTTAGAGCTGTTAGGCCTTAAATAGAAATAATCATTCACTTTGACTTACCAGATTTATATGGCTACTTTGAAAGTATAGTAATGATGATCAATCAGTGGATTATTGTACTAATGTTTTCTGATAGCTCACTTGTTATATTTCTCAAATTATGTATTTGAAAGTGGGATACAAATTTATATGACAAAATCACACTTAATTTTTGCATTCAGTGTTGTCTTTTCTTTCCTTCATGGACTGCCTTGCTTTAAGAAACTGTTTTTTAATATGAAAATACCATTTAGAAATTCTAGTCAATTCTAAAATGGTATCTTCCCAACATGCTATTGGAGTTAACTATAATTAAAGCCAACAGCTGTTGTCTTCTTTTATGTGTGACCTTTGTCAAAAGCCATCTTCTTAATTTCAGGTTATTATTGTTTATCTGGGCTGTTTATTCAAATGAAGAAATGTCATTTGCAGGAGGAATATGTAATTGTTTTACAGTTAATTTTGCCTATGCAGACATAGGACATTATAGATTGAATCCATTTAAATTTGAGTACTAGAATTATCCCCAGGAAGCAGCACAGTATTTAGCATAGAGGGAATCCTCATCCGTTGTTCAGTTATTCTACAATGTGTAGCAAAACCACCAAAATTCCATAGCTTGAAATAATAACAATATATTATTTTTCATAATTCTGTTGGTTGGTTGGGAGTTCTTCTCTTTTGTTGTAAACTCAGGCACTGGGATGTCTGGAAGGCCTGAAATGTACTTATTTATATGGCTGGCTGTTGGTGCTAATGCCATCTCAGAGCTGGACCTTTTGAGCAAGGACTTTGTCCTCAACATTGACTTTTCGTCATGACTACTTGGGCTTCTTCACAGAATGGTAGCAGGTCCCAACAAGGAATGTGCTAATGGGTGAAAGCAAAATCTGTGGAACTTAGACCAGGACCTAGAAGTTATACAGTGTGATTTCTGCCTTGTTCAATTTGTCAGTAGAGGTTTGGGGGCAAGCTCATAGTCAAGGGGTGGTAAAATACTACAGTTTACTTATTTAAGAAATGTTAATTGTTTGCTTTGTTGAAAATCTTCTGGTCAATATTGGAGTGATTAAGAGGTGAGGTTCTGTTCATTCATTACTTGACTTTTTAATTCTTTGGCTTTTTAACAAAAAAGATAAGCATATTTATTGTGTATAGCAAAAAATCTATAACAGTGTCAAATGAGCAATGCAAAATAGGTTGCCATCATTCTTGGGAACAGGAAAGAGGTTCACGGAGAGAAATCCATCCAACCTGGGCTCAGCCCTCAAACTGTAGTGAAGTCGTGAGAAACTCAAGAACAAATATTCTTGAGTAATAAAATTCTCAATTTGAGACTTCTTAGGAGTATTGTGTGTGTGTGTGTAGGGGGGTAGGAAGGAATGTTAAAAATGTGTTGTGTAATTCTGAAATCATTTCCTGTATGTGAAAATGGCATTTTTCATCCTCATGTTCTCCTCTGTTGATGAGCACTTCAGCTTCAATTTTGCTGAAAGTTAGATGTATTTTCAAACTTAAGTGCCTCATATGATATGATATATCCCCACTTTAGAAAGGAGCTTGCTTGAATTACATTTTGTAAAGATTCAAACTCAGTTTTACATGATTTTCCCTCAATATTTTTCCCAAGTGTTGAATTTTAATGAAATAAAGAATTGTGCTAATGGAAGTAAAAAGATTTTCGATTTGAGTTCTAATTCCAAGTTGTTTTTAATTGTCTTTTATGGGAAATACATATGTAGTTTCTTCTCTAAATAGTAGCAGTTGAATGTGTCTCTTCCCAGAATTGCCACTTTTTAGTATGTAGCCTCAACATTTTATGCAAGTACAAACTTATTCTTTTCTCATCTTACTGAGTGTATTATCTCTATGTGTGCTAACTTACTTACTTGTCACACATTAATTAGAATTAAGCTCAAATCAATGTATTGATACTTTATAAGTTAAATTTATACAGTTATATATAGCCTTTAATGATATATAAGAAACTTTTTAGGAGTTCTGTCACAACAGAATCACAGGAGGAAATGAATCAATAGCTTCTTTTTCTGGCCACTCTTGTTAGCCATGTGGAAAATTAAGAAAACCCTGCAGTCCCTCTTCTCAGCAGTAATGCTGGCCAGTGAGTACACTAAGGTAGTAAAGCCACTGAGGTTCAGTGATAACCTTTCTGCTGGTTGGTCTGTTAATCTTCTATATTTCATAAAGTCAGGATAGAAAAACAGAAAACATTAAACTCTTTTCCTCATTTGTCATATTAGTCAAAAGTTCTTAATTTAAGCCATGTGATATTTTTTAATAATATCTACCAGGAGACCACTCTGAGGTTTATTCACTGGATGTAATTATTCAAGTATATTTATTGCTCATTATTTCTGTTTGAGTTTACATTACAATAGCAATGGAATATTTAGTAAAAAAAACATTTAAATGATTCATTCAAAAGACATTTATGGAGCTCTTATTTTATATAAGATATTGGGAAATAACAAAAGGAGCTAAGTTTATTCCCATGCTTATTAAGAAGGCTTCTAGTAGAAAATAGCATCTGAGTTTAATATTGTAGAGTGTGTACAATTATATCTACTAAAATAATATATGGGTTTATACAATTATATCTTCTAAAGGAAACATATATGTCTTACAGACAAATCTCTGATGTGTTAAATTGTGAATTCCTTTTAAGAACATTGAGAATATTTGGTGTAAGTTAACTCTGAGTGCAAATTTCAAACATAGTCTGTGTTTGAAGTTATATCTATGTATATATATGTATATGTATTAATTTTATTTAAGTGAATATTAATCAAAGTTGATTTTAGACTGATAAAATGTGGAAAGAATTATCATAATCAATCCATTTATATAAATTTCATCATAAATCAATTACATTTTAGTTGAAAAAAGAAAATTGGGATAGATGTAAATGGATTAAATTAAGACCATCTATTATAAGGGATAATGAAAATCAGATATATTGAGCCAATGGAGAATATGAAATCCAACTTTCTCATGAACTTTTACTTATTTGAATTCATGTAATCTTCTTTTTTTTAATTAGGCCAGTTATTTATTCAGGTAGGAAGGGAAGAGAAATGAGAGAAAATAAGAGCTCAGGGGTCCCAGGTAGAGAGGAAGTGGTTGAAAAGTGATAAAGCAGGATGATTTACAGGCTACAATTTCCCATTATAGGTTATCATGTAATCTTTACAAAAATTTTGCTAAGACAGATCATTATTTCTATGTTTCTCTCGGCAATTAATTTGTATCTGTGATTTGACTTTATTTTAGTTTTCCAGCCTTAGTCTCTTTGGCTTCTGAAGCACACCTTGGCTTTACTGCATAATGTATTTGTTCACAACAATTATCCTATTTCGTATCCTTTATGACACTTCTCTGTCCATTTGCAAACATTCCTATAACAGTGATAGCTGGAATCTTTTTTTCAGACCACAGGGCTTGTTTGAATTTTGAAATTGCCAAGAAATATAACCTATTAATAGATTGAAAGTGAGGTTGTTCTTGTTTAGTTCGTTACTGAATCACAAAGTGACTAGAGTTAGGATCTAGGAGATTAAAACACAAGTGAGCAGAACCAAATGTCCTTTTACAGCATTAGTCTAGAGAGTCAAGGCAGGACATGAATATCTACATTCTAACATAAGACAATTTCTTTCTGAGGCCCAATTGCATAATCCAAAGTTCAATTTCTTTATGTGTCTTCAAGTCTGTACAGACCAGAAATTTTATCTAATTTTCTATTTTTGGTAAAAATGAAAATTTGTAAGAATCATAATATATGGGATAACAAGTCTGGTGCTCATACCTGCAGAGCATTTAAAATGCTCTATTTTTTTTTTCTTTAAAAATAGACTAATCTTTATAATATTAGCTAAAATGAACATTTATGTATTTTTCAACTTTTTTCCAACTTTATATTCCTATTAGATTATATGAATTTTTTGATTGAACTGATTCAATACTCATTTACTAAATGACATAGAATGAGCACCTATTGTATAATAGGCACTGTGCTAATTAGGTCGAGGTAAGTTGTCTTAACAGTGATTTCTGCTTCATTGGTCTATTGAGTGAAACAGATTAATTAAATAATAAACAAATGAAAGCAAATTACAACAGTAATACATTTTTGGAGAAAGAGTTATATGACATGACAGTGGGTTATCAACAATTTCATTTTGGTGGAGATTATATGATAAGATCCCTCATTGAAGGGATTAGTTGTCAAAGATATCTGCATTGTTACCTGAGATACTGAAAAAGACTGTGTGGTTGAAAGGAAGAGCGCAAAAGGAAAAGGTAAACAAGATGAGTCTGGGGAAGAAAATGAGTGCACAAATAACCGCTAGAAACAAAGCAAGGATTCTGCTTTTACTAATTCTATTTTATTCATTCTATTGTGAAATATTTTATGCAGTGCAGTAATGCAAGAAAAGGAAATAAAGGGCATAAGAAATTTAAAATAAGTAAAATAGCTTTTACTAATGACGTGATCATGTATGTAGAAAGTTGTATTATAACTTGCTAACTATAAGAACTTATGATTGAATTCATCATAGTACTTATATAAAATTATATGTAATTTCTGCAACAAATAATTTTGGAAAGTGATATAAAGTATTTTTCAAAACAAACAAATTTTGACAAAAGATGTCTGTATCTCTCCACTGAGGATCAAAAATATTATGAAAAAAATTAAATACCTAGATAAATTGAGGGTTTGGAAGACTTAATATTGTAACATTGCCTTTTTAATCTATAGGTATAATGCCAATCCAACCCAAATCCCAGGATGGCATTTTGTAGAAATTAACAACCTTGTTCCAAAATGTATACAGAATTGCAGAGGACTTGAAATAAACTATCCCAAAAGAACTAAAACTAAAACAAAGTTTTAAAACTTATACTACCTAATTTAATGATGTACTACATAGTACATAAAATAGCAGATATGATATTAGAATAAGTATAGACAGGTAAATCAGTGAAACAGAATTGAATGTCCAAGAATAAACCCATACCTATTCGTTCAGTTGACTTTAAGAAAGAAAAACAGTTTAATGTCAAGAGAAAGGTTTTTAAATACATGATGCTGGAACAACTGGATAGCTCTATGGAAAAACAATTTTTTTTTTAAGATTTATTTATTTCTCTCCCCTTCCCCGACCCCCATTGTCTGTTGTCTGTTCTCTGTGTCCATTCGTTGTGTTCTTCTGTGAACGCTTGCATTCTTGGCAGCACCAGGAATCTGTGTCTCTTTTTGTTGCATCATCTTTCTGTGTCAGCTCTCCGTGTGTGTGGAGTCTCTCCTGGGCAGGCTGTGCTTCAATGCAGGGCACATTCCTTGTGCATGGGCCTCCCCTGTGCAGGGAGACACCCCTGTGTGGCATGGCACTCCTTGTGCACGGCAGCACTGTGCATGGGCCAGCTCACCACATGGACCAGGAGGACCTGGGTTCAAACCCTGGACCTCCCATTTGGTAGGTGGACACTCTATGAGTTGAGCCACGTCCACTTCCCTGGAAAAACAAATTAAAGTTGATCCCTACTTCACACTAAATACAAAATTCATATCAGATGTATGATAGCTCTTAATGGGAGAGCTAAGGTTACAAAGCTTATGGAAGAAAACAAAAAACAAAGTAAGAACTATTCTCATGAACTGAGGTTTGTCAATGATTTATTAGGACAAAAAATACTAAATACAAAAAGAGTAACAATATATACAATGATATATTAGAAATAATCACATTTTATAAAATTCCCCTCACTAGAAACTCTGTTAAAATTTGAAAAGCAAAGCTGAAGACTGAGTAATCATTCCCAACACATATATCTCACAAAGAACTTAGACCCTGAATATGTAAAATTACAAGTAAGTAAAGCCTATTTTTTAAATGAGAAAAAATATTTGAAAAAAATATTTCACAAAGAAAAGATGCATAAATGATCAATTAGCAAAAACAAAAAAAGCTGAGCTGAACATCATTAGTTATCAGGGAAATGTTAATAAAAGCTACTATATAATGAAATGATGTCATTTTATAAGGTTTGTCATACTAAATATTGATAAAGATTCCATAAATTGGAACTCTGATCCATTGCTTGCTGTCAGTAGTTGAAAATCGTATCAGCACTCAGGAAAATTGTTTGACAATTTCTTTTAAGAAAGCTGAACATACATATACCACATGGTCCTACAGTTCCATCCCTAGATATTTGCCCCCAAAAACTGAGTACATATGTTTGCAGAAAAATGTGTACAAGATTGTTTATAGCAACTTCATTCAGAATAAACATCTGTAAACAGCGTTGTTTAATTTCCTTGAGTATTCTAGGATATACCATTGCAAAAATGGGTTGACTTAAAGAATGGGAATTTATTAGCTCACAATTTTGAGGCTAAGAGAAAAGCCCAAATCAAGGCTCATCAAGGCAATCCTTTCCCCACAAATACTGGCATTCTGGGGCTGATTGCTATCAATCCTTAGTTCTTCATTTTTCTGCCACATGGCAATGCATATGATAGCCTCTCCTGGTCTTTCTCTCCTCTTCCAGGTTCTGTTGATTTCTATTTCTAGCTGTTCCTTTGTGACTTTCTCTCTCTTTGTTTGAACTTCCTTCTACTTATAAATATCTCCAGTGGTAGGAATAAGACCCATCCTGTTTGGCTTGGATCACACCTTAACTGTAGTAATCTTATCAAAAGGTTCTTTTTATAGTGGGTTCACATCCACTGGAATCGAGAAGTTTAAGAACATGTTTTTCTGAAGTACATACAGCTTCAGACCATCACACAACTCTACAACCGAATGGATAAACAAAATATTATAGAATTTATAGAATTTACAATATTATTATAGAGTATTATAGAATTTAAAAACCAGAGAGCTGAAACTCAAAATGCATGTTTTTGCATAAAATCAGTGAAAAACCAAAGAATATATATATATATGAAGATCCGTTTATATGAAGTTCAAGAACAAGGCAAATTAACTTAAGAATCAGAATACTCACTCTCTTGGGACAGGAAAATTGATGTGAGAAATAACTATATGGGTTGAGGGAAATGTTCTGTGTCTTGAACTGTGTGTTGCTGGCAGGATGTACAAATTTGATAAAATTCATCAAGCTCTACCATTAAGATCTGTAAGTTTTATTACATGTAAATTATACTGTTGGCATGTGTGTATGTATATGACTGTGTGTGTGTGTTCTCAGAGGTAGTCAGGGTCTCTGTTATGCAGATACTGTAGAAGTTGGGTAAGCATAATAATTACTGAATATAAAATGTCATGGTGGTATACGGAAGCAGCCGTGGCTCAATCAGCTGGGCTCCTGTCTACTGTATGGGAGGTCCTGGGTTCGAGAGTGGGGCCTCCTTGTGAAGGCGGGCTTGCCTGCAGGCGCTGTGGAGCACCACCCAGCCTGCAGGCCCCGCAGAGAGCCAATTCAGCAAGGTGACGCAATAAAAAAAGGGGACAAGCAAAAAAAAAAAACACACAGAAGCGTGTGCAGTGAATGGACATAGAGAGCAGACAGCATACAAAAAGCCACGGGGGGGGGGGGGGAGGGATTAAAAAAAATTGACATGGTGGTTTTTCTTACTATATGTCGCCTATGCTTAATGACTTATGTCTTAAGAAGACATTAAATTAATTCTCTATCTTTGCTATTATTTGGCATGAAGTTATTAATTATTAGCCTCTGCATATAATTTTGCCAGGGCCTCAGTTTCTCATTCAGCTAGTGAAAAAGGATTTTCAGTGTGCAAGATAACAGAATTCTTCATGTAACTTCTCTACTTAGACCTTGCATCATAATTTACTTGTGACAATCTCTAAATGAGGAAAGGTATTAAATACTAACCAAATGTTATTCTGCCTATGCTGGAACTTCATTTGTCACAATAAATCAACAACTGGGTGCATATTTTCCTGATAATTTTGCTAAGATTGCCATAGATGTTCATTGTGTCTGCTTCGTACTGAAGACCTTCTACTTGCAGAATCTGCCCCATGTATTTGACAGGCTTTCTTAGAGATGGTATACCACCAATCCAAATGAAGTGCTCAGGGAAGTTACTAGGAGTAGGAGGCTGGGAGGTAGACAGACAGATTGTCCAGAAGAGCTGACAATTGAATTGTTCATTGAAAGACACATATAAAATTGTTTGGAAGAAGGATGAGGACAGCATATTTTGAGCAAAGTTATATTTTTAATATATATACAGTATGGCTTGCATGTTAAGAGAGTTAAAACTGAAAAGATGGGTTGAGATAAGTATATGAAAATTCTTGAATGCCAAGTGTGATAATTTTGTGTGTCAGCTTGGCTAGGTTTTGGGGTCCAGGTTTTGATTAAGCAAGCAGTGGCCTATCATTCTGAGGTTATTTCGTGGATGGGTTTAAATTACTCATAACTTGGTTCCATCTGTGGCTGATTGCATCTACATCAACAAAGGAGATTGCCATCAGCAGTGAGAGGAGTCTCCATATCCAATCATTTGAAGGTCTTAACGTGAGAACTGAGGATGTCAGCAGTCAGAAAGAAGAAATCTTACATCTTCTTCAGCCAGCCACTTCTCTTGGGTAATTCATTGTCACCTTCATTGAGTTCCCAACTTGCTGCCTGCCAGTCTACACATTAGTGGGAGTCAATTCCTATAATAAATCTCTTAATATTTACAAATACATATCCTGTCGGTTATTCTTCTCTGGAGAACCCTAACACACCATGTTAAAGGAATTAAGACCTTATTCTAAAGATCTTATTCTGTAGAACTCCCCAAAGAGGGGTTCCCTTCACCCAGGATGAAGACAAAATGATTTGAGCTTATGCAGGAAGTATTACAATTTCAGTCTAAGATTAAAAAAAAAATATTAGCTAAAAGTAGACATCAGATTTTACTAATACTTACCATTTGGATTGAGACTTGTCCTCCCATCACAACTATATAAAATGAGAGGCTTTCTAAGAATAGAATAATAATTCCACAATACTGAGAGTTTAACAGTGACAATCTCATTCATAAGCTTGCCTTTGGCTTATCAGTTTATATGGCTGTGTTAAGTCCTATAAGACTTATGCCAATTAGTTTTTGATCTAGTTTTAACTAATTTATCCCCAAAACAAAATAAAACAAAACATACATGACTTTAAAATTTCTGCAAGATTGGAGTGGAGTGGGAAAAGTGGACATGGTGGTTGATATGGGTATGGGGAATGGCAGGAAGAGATGAGATGTGGAGGCGCCTTTGGGACTTAGAGTTGCCTTGGATGGTGCTGCAGGGGCAATCACCGGACATTGTAAATCCTCCCAGGGCCCACTGGATGGAATGTGGGAGAGTATGGGCCATGATGTGGACCATTGACCATGAGGTGCAGAGGTGCCCAGAGATGTACTTACCAAATGCAATGGATGTATCATGATGATGGGAGTGAGTGTTGCTGGGGGGGGGGAGTGGTGGAGTGGGGTGGTGGGGTTGAATGGGTCCTCATATATATTTTTTAATGTAATATTTTTACAGAATCAATAATAAAAAAAATAAAAAAATAAAAGAATTAGCGTTGAACAGTCATAAATGTCAGTTTATACCTTTTCAAGGAGTTCATACTTAAGAAAATCTTTTAAATGCACGGATTCAGAAATGAAACCATGATAAATTTATGTCTTCTGTAAATAATTCTCAAAGGGGTGGTGGGGTTGAATGGGACCTCATATTGTTTTTTTAATGTAATATTTTTACAAAATCAATAAAAAAATAAAAATAAAAAATAAAATTTCTGCAAGAAATCACTAACAGAAGGCAATACTAACATGCTAATATAAGCTAACATATTAAATATAACTGCTTATAGGCCTGGCATTTCCATTCCTGGTTTGAGAACTTTGACACATTTTGAATAAGGACAAAGATAATAGTCTAAAGAAAGATAACAAAAAGACAGTCAAACTTTTTAAGCAATACCCTGTGGCATATGAATTTATATACCAGGTCATTAATAATGAACCTTGCCCTAAGTACACCTGTGCCTTGGTAGAGCTAATACTAATGAGCGTATGAAGCCATTATAATTAGTGAAATATTTAAAAATCAGGCACCCAGGGAAGTGACTGTGGATCAAGCAATTGAGCTCCCGTTCACCAGATGGAGGGCACAGGTTCAATCCCCCAGACTTCCTTGTTAAAAAACAAAAAAAGAATAAAAGGCTTCCCATATCTGTGCGGTGAAGCACAGACCCCCACGTGGCAAAGAGACACACCCAAAAAGACGATAACATAACCAGGTAGAAAGGCACCCAAAACATAAAGACAAACTCTATTTTTTCCATGAAGTTTTTAAATGCCATATTCAATAAATTTCACTCCATCTGCAGATTAACGTTTAAAATTATCTTTTGATACTTTTTTATTTGCCAAAAATACAAAACCATATAGTGGGAGAAGCATTTGCTATTCCTATCATATAAAGGTTGTCTACCACACAGACAACGTATAATGTATCTAACAAAAATCCATCTCATCATCAAGTAGTGTTGGAATAAACATGGATAGTAATTGCTGAAAATTTGAAAAAATAAAAACTAGGCCGAATTGTGTGTTGTTACATGGGTCCCAAATGCATTAATGAAAGAACCTATGCTTAGAACTTATCTTGAACTTGGAAGATTTTACTTCAGTAATGAAGTACAACAAGAATTATTATATTCCCTTTATTTGAAAAGGAAGAAATGCTTAAAAAGACATATTCTGAACAATTAGTGGCTAATTCAATAAAACCTACATCTTCCGGAGCCTGATAACTTTCTCCTACCCATTTCTTCCTCTCCTTGGGAACAAAAGTAGATTATATTTCCCAGCCTCCTCTGTAAATGGGTGTGGTCTTCTGGCTGAGGCCCAGCTAGTAGAGCGTGAAAGGAAGTGAGTGATGCGTGTTACTTCTGGGTTTAAACTATTAAAACATCCCTGTTGCAGTCCTCTGTAATTGTTTTCCTTCCACAGAGTTCTCTCTGGAAGCCACCTGTTGAAGGCTGCAGCTGTCTGTGGAAACTGCCACCTTCCCCAAATCACCTTTTATAGGAGAACTGCTTGTCAATCAGTCCATTTCTAGATTAGGGGGTTGACACTTCCTGTATTATCTATCAGAATGCTTTCCTCTAAATTCTTTAAATACCTGCATCCTTCATCCCTCCCTCAGATCTTTACTGACATGCTATCTTCTCTGGGATGACCCCTCTACCCCTCAATATTTCTTTTCCCCTTCCCTGTTGTTGCCGTTGTTGTTTTTTAATCTGCACAGTATTTATCACCATTGGCAGATCATATATTATCTAAATTTATCGGCCTGTTCTTTGTCTTTTCCCATTATATATAAGCTCTGTGAATACAGAGTGTTTTACTTATTTTAATATTGCTCATAGCTATAGCCCTAATAACTGAATTACTAACTTATACATAGTAACCACTTCATACTTTTGAATGAATGAGTCACTCTTGATTGAGGAAACGACTCAGAATTAATACTAAGAAATTATTTAACAATGTATTATAACTGGCGTTGAGAAATACCAAATTAGCTGTAGAGAGTTAATAACTTTATGACAGCTCAGGAATTCAGCAGCCTGTCAGTGGGCCTTACTTTGGAATTTATGCTCCCCAGTGTAAACAAAGTTAGACTCATTTATATGTTCTCTATGCATGGCGCTTCTACCCCTTTTATTTGAACCCATATTTAGGATTAACTTGATAGATATTTGTCCCAGAGACTTAAATCTTTCATCCATCTATGTGCCAGTTGAGCCCTGAATTTCAGCAGAGTTGGAACACCTATCCTCCAGTTCATTGGACTCACCCAGGACAACTAACAAGGAGATAATATTGGACAATAAAGCCCATCCCAAGGAATAGAGAGTCTCTAAAACTGCAAGCAAGATAACTCTACCCATCTGTCCCATGGGATCCAAGCCCCTCTCAATTAGAAGCAGAATGAGCATAACCACCCCCAAATCCTCAAGACTGGGGAATGAACAATGGACTAAAGTAGACACTATTATTTTAGCAATGGAAGATATCCTTGATGTAAAGTCAATGGCCACCAGAGGTTCTGAGGGATGGGAGAGGGAAGAATAGGTATAATATGGGGACATTTTCAGTACATTGGATTTGTCCTGTATGACATTACAGTAACAAATACAGGCCATTGTATATATTTTGTCATAACTTACAAAATTGCGTGGGACAAAGTATAAACTATAATGTAAACTATAGTCCATGGTTAGTAGCAATGCTTCAATATGGTTTCATCAATTGTAACAAATGTACCACACTAATGAAGGATGTTGTTCATGTGAGAAAGTGTGGGATGGAGTGGGAGTGGAGCATATCGGAATCCCATATATTTTCTGTGTAACATTTATGTAATCTAAAGCTTCTTTAAAAATGAAATAATTATAAAAAATAAAACATTGAATTTGTAGTAAAAAAAAAGCTTTATGAAAGTTTATGAACTTTATTCAAGTTGTCCAATAGCATATTGTTTTTCATTTTGACACATCTCAAGAAATGTAAGAAATAAATATATTTAACTTGAAGTCTCAAAGAAAAATATAAAAATGTTTTAATACTTTTTTAAGATGGGGCATGATAGCTCTTATTAAAGTAAGCTCAGAATCTGAAGAAATGAATTCCTTGAGTTATATTCTGGTTTTAGATCATAAGAGACATTAGCATCAATTTTTATTTTATCACCATTTTATCTGTTATTAATGTGTTCCATGGTCCTTAATAACATCGATCAATTTCATCATGTGTCTGTTTTTATCATATTCATTATTGTTCTTCTCTAGTCAAATTGATTTGATAACATTTGCATTAGCATCTTCAACAACCCAGTGATATTTCAGCTGTTCAATTTAGAATGTTACTTCATATGCAATTGCTATCATATACCTAAATACATTGCAAAGACAATATCTTTGAAAAAATATACTTTAGTTATGATTTTTGTGGGACAGCAAGCCTCCCTAAGCACGGCCAGCCCCAGCAGAAGGCATACGCGTAGCCTGGAGCCAGGGGTCAGGGTGGCTGGCACGGGCACAAGCCCTCAGCCTGCCCGGGCCTACTACAGGGCGGCTGGAATGGGCGGCCACGTCCTCAGCCGGCACGGGCGTGACGCCCTCAAGCCCGCCCAGGCACCAGCAGAGGCTGCGCCCATAATCTCCCGCCTAAACGTAACATCTGGTCGGCCCCTGCCACTCCGCACTTCCCCTCCCTCTCTCGCTCCCTCCCCGCCCCATGCAACCGCTTTGTTCTCTATTTCCCGACACTACCTAAGAAGCTCAAGTCTGCCTTCCACCCCGCAACAGCTATAGCCAACCCCCTGCCACCACCTCTCCCACTCCATGCAACTTCCTACCAGCCCTCCTCCCTAGCAACTGCTTACGGCAGCCAACCAAAATGTTGCTCACCCCTAAACCAATTAGCATTCCCCACCCCACCCTCCTGCCCTATAATAATGTGCACACTTCCTGAGTAAACCAGACCTGTGCCACCAGCCTCATCTCCGTGGTTTGAGTTCTTCCAGCCCAGCCGCATCGTCCTCACCTAAGCCCGCGGCCCCACGAAGCCCCCCAGAGGCTTCGGGGTCCCCCACGAAGCCCCCCAGAGGCTTCAGCAGATTTTGATGAAGATGAAAATTTGACAACTGAGGCAATATTATTCCTTTTAAGATGCATGCATGCCTTGTCCAAACCCTTTCAGTCACTTGCTCAGAGTGTTCTGTGAAACATTTGCTCTTCTGTGGAATATAAGAAATTTCTAAGAAAAGTAAGATAATTTTATAATAATCATTAAAACCAAATAATTCAAATACAATTTTATATTTGTATTAAATAATGGAACACAATTGATAGTTAATTCGGCCACCATTAACTAAGTGTGTATATTCCATGACACACTTAGTGTTAGAAAAAAGAATAATTGGTAGCAGTTCTGAGAAGTTACTATATTTTAGGTACTGTGCTAAGTGCTTTATATAAATTATCTTCTGCAGTCTGTACCACAACCTTATTAGGCAGGCATTAATTTATTACTTCCATTCTACACAAGAGGAAACTCAGGGAGAACAAGGTTAAATACTTGCCTGGGTCATACAGCTGATAAATTATGAAGCAGGATTAAAATGTTTGTGGTTTGACTTCAGAATCCAGTTTCTTAATTGTAGTGCTTTGCTGCCTGCCACATAACTGTGAATAACACAGTAAAGATACATTTTCCTGTGCAGTGAATTCTATGGATGGGGGTAATTACTAGATGACTTGAGAACACATTGATAGAGCCAGATAATCCACTGAGGGTGGTTAGGAAAGGAGTTAAAACTCAGTAAAGAGAAACCGTATTTTTCTTTTCATTGTTACGTTCCCCAAAATGGTATGGTAGTGTTTGGAAGGAAATGGAGTTAAACAGATGCTCTTGACTGCATACATTAATTAGGTATGACATCTAAGTGAAGTCTTAGAAACCTCAAAGTATATAAGCCCAAAGGTATTCCTTTGAGAAATTCAGGGTTTTGTAGTGTAGGTGAGCCTGATAGGACTTGTTCCAACACAAATTACATCCCCCTTTTGCTTTATTTAAAAGAATACAGTAATTTGCACTAACCGAGAAGACTAAGGTGTAAATGTCTAGTTTCTTTTAATGAGAGTAAATTGGAAACAACAACAAAGCAAATTCCATTAGCTCCATACACCCACATTTTCATTTTAAAGATGTAGCAGTTGTAGATATAGAGATGTAGAAATGAATGTTGATCAACTAAATTTAATTACTTTATGACCATAACAGGTACTTAACATACATAACAGGTACTTACCTGGGTGTTTATTGACTAAGACATTAAAAGAAGAGAAAGGAGAAAATACTCACTATTCATTATATATTTTCCCATGAAAACATTACAATTGGGATGTGCTTGGACATTTTTTCCTTCTTCTGGAGGGTTGTAATATTATTGTAAGCATGATTATTTTCTTTAACATGTTCTTAAGAGATGTAATTTAGTTTGTTGACATGACGCTGCTGCCTAAACTGACAGTTAAGTTGAGGGAATTTGTGGGAAAAATAAGAAAACCGTGAATCAGTTTCTACTAGAACAAAGAAATGCTAAAGACTTAAGATGAAAAGGGGATTCTTTAAAGTTGGAATTGGTTAAAAATAATAATAATAAAATAAAGTCGTTCTTAGTATACTGACTTCAGAGAACTTGAACAGTGTCTGTTTTAAGTGGGGGGCAAATTTTGTTAGTTTAAAAACCTCATGCACTGGTTCTTAAAATGGACTGCTTCTTTGAATCACCCTGAGAACGTTTAAAAATATTTATACCGGGCTCCAATACAGAGTAAGATTTAATTGGTCTTGAATGTGGGTCTGGGGGTGGATAGTGTTCTTAAGGCTCCTTAGAAAACACACAACCACTGTTGAGAACAACTGAGCCAAGGCTCTCTAACAAATTAAGTTGGGGAAATTGTTGCATTTTGGGGGAAGACTTAATATTGAAATGGCAGTGCCCTTATGTCCCAGTTTCTTGACAATTTTTCATTCTAGTAAATAAGTAGAGTATAAATCTTTAAAGAAATTATCCTTTTTCCAAGGAACTTCTAATCAAATGAGTTAACATTGAAAAGCATAGGCTGTTTCTAGGAAGAGAAAATTCAATGTATTGTTAGAGAAATCATTCACCAAATACATCATTTTAGCATTTCTGTTGCCTATTTTTACAAAAGAATCTCATGATTTGAAGTGGGAAGGATAATTTTAAATAGACTACCCCTACAGACCCATTTGTCAGAGGTGTTACAGGAGTCAACAATAATTTAGTCCACACAGACAAATTACACCCTATTCTCAGTGGAAGGAGAGTAAGGTACACATGCAAAGTAGCAATGCATTTTACAGAAATCTGATAGCACCACAAAAAAATTAAAATGACTGTTTAGTTTTAAACAGTAATGGAAAATCTCCAAAATGCCACACACCTATAAATATACAGATGTTCACCAAAGGAGATTTTTTTCATAGAGTTTTATATGTAAATCAATAAGAAACGTTGGCCTAAAAATCATTTCCATCTAATATGCTCTTTATGTGGTTTCATTTTACACTTTGCTTTTGAGAATACTTGTGGGATTAGCTAATGCTCGTGTTGGAGCACCTTCAAATTTGTGTGCCACATGGTCATGAGTCGTTTTCTGTTCAGACATTCAACCATTTAATTCTTAAATTGCTCAACATAGTCAATTTCAGGTTTATACCCTTGACCCTTAAATTTGCTATCTTCCTTCTAAAACTGTTTCTACTTGTTGAAAATTATCTTTCCTTTACATTAAATAAATCATTAGGGACAATATTATCAATTTTTATTTTATTTTTAAAATTTTGTTACCCGGAAAATTGTTTGGCCATATCTATCAGAGCTTACCTTATGTAATCCTACCATCCAACTTTTTTACTCTTACACTTATTAGCAACAGAAATGGAATAGACAGGTAAAAAGCAACATTAATTCCTTCAGCCCCATATTGGAACCTATGTATTGCTAATCAATATAAAATGGATAAATACAGTGTGGTATTTATAAAAATTAGATTGCTGTTACAACAATGAGAATGAAAGCTCTAAAGTTAGATGTATGAGTACTGTGAATATCATGTATATAATGTTGAAGAAATTAGACCCCAAAAAGCAAATGCCAGAAAAAAATATTCTCACATGTGGAATGCTTAGAGTAGCAGCTCAGGTTCTAATGTTAGCTTAGTTTTTTTTTTTTTATTATTATTATTTTAAAGTTTTTTAACCTATGCAGGAATAGTTGGAATTCATAATTACTACAAAGCAGGAAAAAAACATATTTCTAACTGTTTTAAAATACCAATATTTTCATGAGTCAAAAATCTATTGCTTCCTTTCTTTTATGTTTGTAGACTTTGAACTAATAGTACAATAATGAATGGGTTTTTTAGTCATTTATTTCCCAGCAGGACACATAGGATTTATTCTATTTGTCCTGCTTTTTGCATCTAGATATGTTTCTTAAACTATGTTCTTATGAACATAGGAGTTTAAACTAACCTCTTAGAAAAGAAAGATATTTTTTAAAAGTTTTAAAATTGAGAGCCTAGGTGCTGGTAACTGGAAAAAATGACTCTTCTTGGAATTTATTTTGAATTATGGAAAATAAAGTTTCTTGAAGAAAATTCTAGTATTTACTTTCATTTCAATTTCATTGTCTACCTATTCACTGATTTAGGTAGTTTTTTTATATTATGAATCAAGAGATTATAAAATTATTCAATGGAAATTAATACTATTAAAATTTAGCAAACAAGTGTATTTGTTTCATTAGATTGAGAAAATAAATTTGTTCCTTATTTTTTAAAAAACTGTAGTCTGATTAATTATCTTTTCAGAGTATATCATCCTAACTAATTTAAAAAGAAGAGTTATTACACTCTTTTTGTACATGACAGAATTGCATATATTTTATTTATATATATCTTCTACAGAATTGCTCAGTAACAGCTAATCATAGCAAAATATATTGTATTTTTGTACAGACATGTGACTGTCTTATAAAGAAACGATGCTATTTAAATGTAATTTTAAAAGAATGAATGACAATTCAAGAGATTCTTAAGTGTGATGATTAGGCAAACAAATAATATTATGATCAGAAAGCGCTGATTTTAAAGACTTTTCTGGCATTTCAACTTTTTCTATTATTTCATTTACTTGATAGTTTCTGAATAATTTATTCAAACCTAGTAGTTAACATTTTTAGGAAAGTGAATGTGTGCACATGTGTGAAAGAATTACTACCTTAAATTACATTTGAAAATTTAAGTATCATTAAAACAATTACATCAGGATGCACCTATTCATTTGAAATCTTTATAAATGTTTTGGTTATTGTGTTAGAAATCATTAAGATGTTAAGACAATTGAGTTCAATCAATTCTCATATTGTCTTTAATTCATCTTGTCACTTACCCCTATTCTTTTTAGATGTTTTTCAAGAAGATCTTATATTTTTTATTCAATATATATTGTTAAAGAATGGAGTTTGCTTTAATATTCTCTAACATAAATCTATTTTAAGATGAATTCATAAATTATAATTTTGAGTTACCATTATTCACTTTTTAAAAATGTATTGGTTGGGGGGGGTGGCGAGTGAGGGTCAGGGCGGTTGGTGGTCACCCAGAGCTACCTAAATAACCTTTTGGAGAAGTCAAGAGACTAGAGAAGTATACTGCAACATCCCTGACAGTGTCAAAGGAGGAGACTACCCATCTGCACAGAGGAATTGTGAGTAGAGCCCTGCGGTCAGTGCCTGCAGTGTGCAAGCCGCCTTGGGAGCTATTCAATGGTTGGAGTTGAAGTTCCATCTCCCCAATAAAAATGGCAGGAAAACACGGTGTGGCACTGACTTCAGCTGCTGATTAGTGGATTCAGCGGGCTGAAGTAGAATCCTAGGAACAGCTAAACTTTGAGCCTGTCCAGGTCAGAGGGAAGCCGGTGGCTGCCATTCTGGCTCTGCCCCAGGCATGAGGGGAAACAGCGCTGACTGAAAATCACAGTGCTTTTAAGGACCGGCTTCTTTCCACCCAGGTTGGATTGCAGGTCTAGCCTAACCCCCAGTCCCACCTCCAGCAGATAGAAAGCTGAGGGGACCTGCACCACCTCTCTGGGAAGCTGCAAGCCATGCCGCAGAGGCCAGTGCCATCCTATTCTAGGGGCGCAAACCACCTCAGGAACTATTCTGTGGCTGGAGTTGGAAGCTCTATTTCCCATCAGTGGTGGAGGAAGAGACAGATATCCACTGATCTCAGCCACTGATTAGTGGACTCAGCTGGCTAAAGTATAATCCTAGAGCCAGCTAGGTTCTGAGCCTGTCTAAGTGGGAAAGAGTCTGGTAGCTGCCTTTTAGACTCCACCCCTGGTATGAGGGGAAGCCTGGCTGACTGAAGTCCAGTGACGTTAAGGACAGGCTTCTTTCCACCAAGATCATGCTCTCTAGGCAAATACAAGTGCTCTCTGCTGGCAGAGGCTGAATAGTCGAACACCTAGGGCTGCATCCCTCACCCCAAGAGAAGAGGAGAGGTGCTGGGTGTCCTCGGCCTCTCTGGGCAATGGCAGGAGTTTTCAGCCCACACAGATTTGCTGAGTGCCTTTGAATCCATCTCCACCTCTATCCCCCCACAGGATAGGAGGGGCTGGTGTTACCTGAGCCTCTCGGTAACAGTTTTGGGCTGCACAAGTCTGACTATTGAGCACCTGTAGCTCCACCTCCATCCCCAATAGGACAAGAGACTGACTATGTTTGCCCAGCCTCTTTGGGTAACTGCAGGTGCTTTTGGCCCACAGAGCCTGGTCTGGTGGGTACTTGTGGATGCACCCTCACCCCCCAATAGGAAAAGAAGGGACCTGGTCTTTCCCCAGCCTTTTTGGGCAACAGCAGACTTTCAGCCTGCATGGACTGGACTGCAGGCTGAATCCACCCCACCCCAGGTAGGATAAGAGAGTTTTGGTGTCTTCACAGGCTCTCTGGACAACAATGCGTACTTGGAGCCAACAGGAACCGAACTTTCAGAAGCCTGTGGATCCAACGCCATGCCTTAAGAGGATAGAAGGAGGCTGGTGTTTCCTAAACCTCTACAGGTGGCAGGTATTCTCGGACTAAATGAACTGAACTGTTGAGCACCCATAGAACCACCCCTCACCCAATAGGACAGGAGGGAGCTGGTGCTTCTTCAGCCTCTCCAGGCAATGGTGGATATTTTCAACCTACAGGACTGAACTATTGGGCATTTGTGGTTCTGTTCTCACCTCCTAAAGAGCAGAGGGACAATACTCCCTAAGCCTCTCAGGACAGCTGCAGGCATATTTGGCCCACAGACATTAGATTGTTGGGCACTCCAGAGGGTCGATTCCCACTCCCTGTAGGGAGAGGGTCTGGTGATACAACAGTTTACCTGAGCAACTATGGTCATTTTGGAAGCACACAGCATAGATTACTCACCAAAACTATAGCTCCATCCCTGCCTCAGGTAGAGGAGGAAGGGATGTGAAGCTTCATTAGGTGCCTCTGGGTGACCATAGACAGTCTTGTGCCCAACTGGGATTATTATACACAGCTATAGCTCTTTCCCTACCCCTGACAGAAGAGAAAGGTGGGAGAAACTTCATCAATTCTCGGGGGCAATGTGGGCAGCTTCAGCCTCCATTGCTTACAGCACCAACTACATCCTTGGCTCCTACTACACAACCAGCAAGGGAGAAAAATAAGAAATCCCTAAACTAAAGGGAGAAGCTGCATCCAGAAAAAATATATCTAGAAAGCCAGAACAAAAAAATGACAATCCATACCAAGAAACAGGAAAAGATGGGCCAATTAAAGGAACAAGATAAGCCTGCAGATGACATAAAGGAGTTGAGACAACTAATCTTAGATGTTCAAACAAATCTGCTTAATAAATTCAGTGAGATGGCTAAAGAGATTAAGAATATTAAGAAAACATTGGATGAGCACAAAGAATTTGAAAGCATACATAGAAAAATAGCAGACCTTATGGGAAGAAAAGGTGAAATAAATGAAATTAAAAATACAATGGAGACATATAACAGCAGATTTGAGGAAGCAGAAGAAAGAATTGGTGAACTCAAAGACATGGCCTCCGAAAGTGAAAAAACAAAAGAACAGATGAAGAAAAGAATGGAAAAAATTGAACAGGGTCTCAGGGAACTAAATGACAGCAAGAGACATGCAAACATAGTGTCATGGGTGTCCCAAAAGGAGAAGAGAAGGGAAAAGGGGCAGAGAGAATACTTGAAGAAATAATGGTAGAAAATTCCCCAACCTTATTGAAGGACATAGATATCCGTGTCCAAGAAGCACAACGTACTTCCTTCTGAATAAATGCAAATAGATCAACTCCAAGACACATACTAATCAGAATGGCAAATGCCAGAGATAAAGAGAGAATTCTGAGAGCAGAAAGAGAAAAGCAATGCATAACATATAAGGGATACCCAATAAGATTAAATACCAATTTCTCATCAGAAACCATGGAGGCAAGAAGGCAGTGCTATGATATATTTAAGACACTGCAGGAGAAAAACTGCCAGCCAAGGATTTTATACCCAGCAAGATTATCTTTTAAAAAGAGGGTGAGATTAGAATATTTACAGATAAACAGAAACTAAGAGAGTTTATGACAAAAAGACCAGCTTTGCAAGAAATACTAAAGGGAGTGTTACAACCTGAAAAGACAGGAGAGAGAGGCCTGGAAGAGAATCTAGAAATGAGAACTGCATCAGTAACAGTAACTAAAAGTGTCAAATATAAAATAAAATGTGAAGATCAAAATGGATGACATAAGAACTGTCATTACAGTAATAACATTGAATATTAATGGATTAAACTCCCCAATCAAAAGACACAGACTGACAGAATGGATAAGAAAATGTAAAATATAAGCCATTTATATGTTGTCTGCAAGAGACTCACCTTAGACCAAAGGATACCAATAAATTGAAAATGAAAGGTTGGAAAAGGTATTCTACTCATGCATTAACAGCAACAACAACAAAAAGCTGGGGTAGGTATACTTAATATCAGATGATACAGACTTGAAAAGCAAAACTGTTATTAGAGACATGGAAGGTCATTACATATTAATAAAAGGGATGATTCACCAGGAAGAAATAACAATCATAAATATATATGCACCTAACCAGGATGCCACAAGATACATGAGGCAAACATTGGCAAAACTGAAGGGAGAAATAGACATCTCTACAATAATAATTGGAGACTTTAATACACCACTCTCAGCATTGGACAGAACATCTGGGTAGAAGATCAATAAAGAAAAAGAGGATGGCAGACTTGGCCCAGTGGTTAGGGCATCCGTCTACCAATGGGAGGTCCATGGTTCAAACCCCAGGCCTCCTTGACCCATGTGGAGCTGACCCATGTGCAGTGCTGATGCACGCAAGGAGTGCCATGCCACGCAGGGTGTCCCTCGTGTAGGGGAGCCCCATGCGCAAGGAGTGCGTCCCATAAGGAGAGCCGCCCAGCGTGAAAGAAAGTGCAGCCTGCCCAGGAATGGTGCTGCCCACACGGAGAGCTGACACAAGATGATCCAACAAAAAGAAACACAGATTCCCATGCCGCTGAGAACAACAGAGGCGGACAAAGAAGACGCAGCAAATAGACAGATAAGAGACAACCGGGGTGGGGAGGGGAGAGACATAAATAAATAAATCTTAAAAAAAAAAAAAGAAATAGAGAGCTTGAATAATATGATAAATGGACTAAACCTAATGGACATATACAGAACATTGCACCCAACACAGCAGGCTGTACATTTTTTTCAATTGCTCATGGAGTTTTCTCCAGGATAGACTATATGTTGAGACACAAAGCAGATCTCAATAAATTCAACAAAATTGAAAATATACAAAGGACTTTCTCTGATCACAACGGAGTAAACTTGGAAATCAACAAGTGGCAAATAAAGGGAAAATTCACACATATATGGAGATTAAATACACTCCTAAATAGCCAGTGGATCAAAGAAGAAATTTCAAGAGAAATCAATAAATATCTTGAGGCGAATGGCAATGAGAATATAATATATCATAACCTATTGGATGCTGCTAAGGCAGTGCTGAGAGGAAAATTTATAGCCCTCAATGCTTACATTTAAAAAGAATAAAGAACTAAAATCAATGACCTAACTACACAGCTGGAGGAACTAGAAAAAAAATAGCAAACTAATCCTAAAGCAAGTAGAAGGAAAGAAATAACAAAGATCAGAGCAGAAGTAAATGAAATTGAGACCAAAAACAACAGAGAAAATTAACAAAACCAAAAGTTGGTTCTTTGAGAAGGTTAACAAAATCGACAAACCCTTAGCTCACTGGCAAGAAAAAAAGAGAGAAGATGCAAATAAATGAAATAAAAAATGTAAAAGGGAACCTTACTACTGACCCCACAGAAATAAGGGAGATCATAAGAGGATACTATGAACAACTTTATGCTAAAAAACTCGACAATGTAGATGAAATGGAAAAATTCCTAGGAATGTACAAACAACCTACATTGACACTAGAAGAAACAGAAGACCTCAACAAAACAATCACAAGTAAAGAAAGTGAAACAGTCATTAAAATAGCTTGTCAAATGAAAAGCCCAAGACCAGACGGTTTCACAGGTGAGTTCTTCCAAGCATTCAAAGAAGATTTAATATCCATTTTACTCAAGCTCCTCCAAAAAAATTCCACAAGAAGGAGTGCTGCCAAACACATTCTATGAAGCCAATATCACCCTAACACCAAAGCCAGATAAAGATATTACAAAAAAAGAAAAGACAGTTTGGCAGTTCCTCAGGAACTAAATATAGAACTGCCATATGATCCAGCAATTCTTCAACTAGGATTATATCCAGAAGAACTAAAAACTATGACATGAACAGACATCTGCACACCAATGTTCATAACAACATTGTTCACATTTGCCAAAAGAAACAACCCAAATGTCCATCCACCAATGAATAGATGAACAAAATGTGGTATATACATATGATGGAATACTATGCTGCAATAAGAAGAAATGAAATTGGGTCATATGTGATAACACAGTTGAGTCTTGAAGACATTATACTAAGGAAAGTAAGCCAGACACAAAAGGACAAATATTGCATGGTCTCATTAATATGAACTAAATACAAATAGTAAACACATAGAATTAAAACCTAGAGCATATGTTATAAAGAGATAGGAGGAGGGGTGAGAAGAACTATGAATGCTTAATGTATGTAGAAGTTTTAATTAACTTGACTGTAAAAGTGTAGAGATAGATAGAGTTGATAATAATACATTATAGTGAGTAACAACTGGTTTGTAAATGGAATTGTGACTGAAAAAGTTTGTCTGGGGAAGTAAATGTCAATAGAAAGAAAGCTAAAGAGTAATCTAGGGACTGAATAACAGAGTGAACCCAGAGGTGGTTGAGAATTTTGGTTAAGGGTGCAAATGCAAGAGAGTCCTTCTGTGAGCCAGAGCAGATGTACATCACTATGCAGGGTGATGGGAATATGGAGAAACATGGGAAAACTACAATCAGTGTAACCTATAGACTGTGGTTAACAGCAATATTTTAATATTCTTGCATTATTGCCAAGCTATACTGTGTTGATAATGGAGGTGAAGGGGTGAAGTATGAGACCCCTGTGTCATGTTATGTATGTTTATTTTGTAAGTTTGCATCTTTACTATACACTTATTGTTTAAAATATATAAATATATAGTTGTTTCTGTTGAGAAAAAAATGTATTGGCAGCATTATTTTAATTAGCATCATGTATGGACATTTGAGTAGGATTTCCTTAATATTAACCCCATCATTCTGGAAAACATCAGGTTGATGAACCAAATAAAATGAGGAAAGAAGAGGTATGATTTAGTATTAATTATCCTGAAAATGATGAAGCCCTGTTGCTATCAGACATAGTTAAATTTTGATCATACAGTGGATGGTTGGGGGTGGATAATTTGAGGTGTTTAACTGAGTAAGCATTTATAGAAATTCATAAATAATGCACTCCTTACAGACAATTATGCAAATAGTAAATGTTACATTCCATGAGCTTACTAATTTACAGTTTACAATTTTGGGTGTTTTCACCATTTTTCTTTCTTACTACCCTTAAATGTACTGTTTTTGAAACATTAGGGAAAATCCTGTGGCATCTAATTAGATTTATAATTTCTGGAATAATTACAACTTCATAAAATTAAATTATATAAGCTATCATCTAATACTGCTAATATATAAGAAATTATTTTAATAATGACAGTAATTCATTTTTTCCTATTTCCTACCCATGCAAAATAACACAAATATCATAAGAATTTTAATATTCCTTTGTCAGTACATCCTTATAATGTGGATAGAATTATTACTTGGGAATGAATCTTGATTCATCATGTAAATGCTATACTTTTAATTGCTACTATTTTACCTCTGTACACTTAAAAAATACTTTTGGTGTGGTTAGGGAAAGGTACATGGTTTAGTCTATCCCCTAAAATAAGTTGAAAGCAAAAGGTAGAAAGATGTCTGTTTTTCTGGGAAATGCCTGCCAGAAAAATAAATGCAGGTGAGGTGAATATTTATAGTCCTAAGTTAACAAGCGTGCTTCTCTTTGATTAAAAAATATAAAGAAAAATTTGTGGCAGGGAAACAAAATAAAATTGTATCTTTTAAAAATTTATCTGATTTTATTGCACACCAAAACTTGTATAGTATGAGTTGATTAAAAGAGAAAATTATTTCATTTAAGAATAGCATTTTAGAATTATGCTTATTTCAAATAGTTACATGGCAACAGATGCCTTTATAACGGTTATTTCCTGAGGTGGTAGACTTCCAACCCATATTATAATTCTTTGACCAAGAGAAATATATATATATATATTTTTTTAAAAAATATTTATATTTATATAAATGGAAATAAATATTTATGAAAATCCTAATCAGTTACTTTATGCTAGATGTTCATCCTCTACTCAGGAATATGTAATTTGTGAGGATTGTGAGATTTGAAGAAGAAAAATTACTTTTCACTCCTTTTTCCTCTTTTTAAATGATGTCATTTAAAATAATGGGTAAAATTATTTTGAGCCTTATATAGCTGCTGTGTGACATAAACTTTTGAAATAGAAGTTCATGACACAAATGATTCTAGTTATTAAAACTTTATTTCTTCCTTGGGATTACACCATATGACTTTGTATAATTGAGCCTTGGGTATTCATTAAATCCAACTCCCTAGTGAATAAGCATATTAGCAATATAACCCATTAAATTGTCATGAGATTTGAAATCTGTTGGGGAAATTATGTCAGCTTGGGTCAGGTAAATATCTCTGAACTTCCAGACTGCATACTTCATAAAAATATATTTCCAGACAACTTCATCATACCTTTAAATAAATACATATAATACATATAATTTTCATTATTTTATTAAGACTATATTAAAATGGGGGATATTCATGTGTTTTACTAGTTTTGGGAGATTTACAATGCTAAAATGAAGTGATTACAACTTCACACAGCCTCCTTATGAGTGACTTAAGTAACTCCTCTGCCCCACTCCCTTTTTTTATATGATGTCCACATCACATGTTTGAAGTAGAAGGAACAGATTTCTTATAATGGAAAAAAAATAGGAAACTGGGAAATTGAGCACTAAACTGATAGTGAAATGAAAGCAAAATTTTAAAGGAAATAACTCTTCAAATACTGGTGAGTATATTTGTTAATAGAAAATAAATACTTGTCGTTTTTAATAGTGTTTGGAAATAAGAAAAAGTTTGGAGCTATTCTTTTTCCAAGTTCAGTGATGGTATACTTGAACATAATCGCTACCCATAAAACATCTTTAATAAATATGTTTTAACATATGCTAATGGGTTATTTCATATAGAAGATTGGAAAATTTATATAGCTTCCTTTGTTTTAAAAATCAGAAATGAAATTCAAAATCATACCTAAAATTTAAAAAATGCCAAAGACTAGTATATCTAATATTGCTAATATAAAAGAAAATATTTCAATGACAGTAATTCATTTTTCCCCGTTTCCCATCCATACAAAACCACAGTACATGTAAGCTTCAAGAAATTATATTGTAAGAATTTTGACTACACCTTTATCTCTAGTAAACATTTATAATATGGATAGAATTGTTGCTTGGATATGAATCTTGAATCATCTGAAAAGATGCTGCATTTATAATTTCTACTCTTTTATTACCCCAATACTAAATATAAATAAATATAAATATTAATATTAATACAAATATAAAAGTACTGGGTTGAAGAAAAAGCTCATGATTTAGCGTCTACTCTAAAAGATATTGAAAGCAATAAAAACCCAGTATTTTCATTTAGTTGTGATTGTGTGTAAAGAAGCTGTTGTTAGAGCAGTATATAATTCTGACTAGAGAGGCCTCCATTATTAGCAACACTGTAGATTAAAATGTGCACCTGATAAATCATTTCATAAGGACCCTTAGATTTCAAGCCATGATGCAAATATCCACCTTTATAAACATTGCAGATGGCAAAGTAAATATTGCCAGTGAATTGCGGGAAAGAGCCCAGCTGATTACATCACCTGGATGCTGTGGGTCATAAGAGGCACAGGATAAGAAATGTGAATGGTTCTGTACACTTAAAAAACAAAAGCATATAAAGATTTGGACACATTCTATGTTTTTTTTAAAGTCAAGGCTTATAAAAAATAACATCAACTATAAACTATAGAACCTCTTCTTCAAGTGCCATTTCACATAGGACCATATCATATGCCAACACGGAAAAGCAGGACTGATTAAAACAGGGCAGGTGTGTTGAAAATTAGTCCAGAATCTTAGGAAACACCTCTAGGGATCCCTAGTATTCAAGAGAATACATAAAAATTTTAGATTATACGTTGTTAGAACCGATAACACTTTAGCAATTATCTAGTCATACTCTTTCATTGTGCAAATGAGTTATTAAAATTCATCAAGGTTCTGAGGCTTGCCTTTAATCCTACAGAGAGTTGCCAGAAATCATGTTTTTTGATGCCCAATAAGGGCTTTTAAAACCACTCAGCTCTTACAAGTTTTTTTTTTTTTTTTAATTTTTTATTTTTTATTGACTTTGTAATAATATTACATTAAAAATATATATGTGAGGTCCCATTCAACCCCACCCCCCCACCCCCCCTCTCCCCCCCCCCAACAACACTCGTTCCCATCATCATGACACATCCATTGGATTTGGTAAGTACATCTTTGGGCACCTCTGCACCTCATATACATTGGTTCACATCATGGCCCATACTCTCCTCTATTCCATCATGTAGGCCCTGTGAGGATTTACAATGTCCGGTGATTACCTCTGAAGCACCATCCAGGGCAGCTCCATGTCCCGAAGACACCTCCACCTCTCATCTCTTCCTGCCTTTCCCCATACCCTTTGTCCATTATGTCCACTTTTCCCAATCCAATGCCACCTCTTCTATGTGGACACTGGATTGGTTGTGTCCATTGCACCTTTATGTCAAAAGGAGGCTCAGATTCCACCTGGATGCTGGATGCAATCCTCCCATTTTCAGTTGTAATCACTCTAGGCTCCATGGTGTGGTGGTTGTCCTTCTTCACCTCCATCTTAGCTGAGTGTGGTAAGTCCAATAAATCAGATTGTAGGTGCTGGAGTCTGTTGAGGCTCAGGATCTGGCTATCACATTGTCAGTCCAGAGATTCAAATCCCCTAAATATATCTTAAACCCCAACATTAACTGCACCTCCAGCACATTAGCATGAAAGTCTTATGAAGGGAGATCCCATCTGAGTCCAGATTCATCACACATAAACACCATTTCCAAAGAGGGGCCATCTGCCCTGGTAGTTAACCCCATCGGCCATGACCGTAACTCCCATGGGTCTCTTTAGCCCTCAAAGGAACCAATATCTGGGGGTTGTATCTGCTTTATCTGTCTCTCTGACTCTGCTCAGTTGTGCATGAGGGCAAACCTTCTGCCAGCCTCCAGACTCTTTTTTAGAAACTCGTAGCCATATAAACTCATTTCTCCTTTCCATTTCCCCCTTACTTTAGGTCAAACAGCATTTTAAAGTCATGGTATTTTATGTAGACATGGATATTCTGCTGATCCGCATTGAACCTTCCGTATAAGGTCATTTTCCAGTTGCATCATCAGTTGGTAGTTGATAGTGGTCCCTCGTTGCCAGGGAGGCTCATCCCCGGGTGTCATGTCCCACGCTGGGGGGAAGGCATTGCATTTACATGCTGAGTTTGGCTTCGAGACTGGCCACATTTGAGTAACATGAAGGCTGACAGAAGGAAATTCCCAGGCACAAAGTTGCTCTAGGCCTTGTTATTATTTCTTACAAGTTTTTTGAACTAGTTACTATTTTAGGAAATCATGTTTTTTTTAGAAAAGAGATTTAAGTACATGATGACAATATAAAATTAAAATAAAAATGGGCCATTTCTTAAAGAGTGGCTTTGAAGTTTATAATGACTGAAATTATGACTCCTTTATTTCTAGACAAAATTTACAAATTATGTGAAGTTGGCTATCAGGGATGTGTAACTAGACATTACAATTCCCATATATAAATGGGGCCCCAAGATTTAAAGGGTATTTTGATCCAAAGTTAAGCAAGATTTACATTTTTAAAACTGTTACCTTGAACCTGGTTATTCTTTGAAGACTCTTGGAATCTTCTCCCACTATGAGGGTATAAAAACAATTGGAGTTTGGGGTTATGGAGTTGAGGTAAATTTCTTTGTAAAAGCCTTTGCTGAGAATCTGTTCCATTCTGATCCAAAGGTGAGGATGTGGGTTGATGCTTTTATCTTCTTTGGTTATCCTTTAATGATACCACATAAATATTACTATTTGTCCCCTATAGTTAGAGGACACAGTAAAATGGTGCCTGCCTATTGCACGAATGCTCTGTGAGAAGAGAGATAAGTAAATTGGTTGTATTAGTGGTGGAACAAAGGAAAGTAGCTGATAAATTGTCATAATTTTTTATTGCACATATGGATGCACTTTTGATTATATTGACCATGTAGGATTCATGCAAGATAGAGGTGTTGGGAAGAGTGGAATTGATTTAGACACTATCCATTTGTGTAATGAAAACTGACCAGACAGAAACTGGAAACAGCTTATTCAATTCCAAGGTATTAATGCAGTGAAAAGTTGGAAAATTTACCCCAAGTGAGGATAGCTTTCCAAATACTTTCAAAAGTGCACTGGTAACAAATGAGATAGCTTTAAATATTATCCCATTTCCAGAAATTTCATGGTTATTTTAGGACATTACCAATCAAATGAGAAGATTTTATTTGCCTTCTTTCTCTTCTCTATGTACCCATCCCCAGCCTCCAAGGTTTTATTCAGAAACAGGAAAGAACTTTCCTCACTTTAAAAAACCAATGGAGACAAAATAAGTTTGCATTAATGATTAGACTGCTGCTTCTTTGGTGTCTGTTTTTTTGTTTTGTTTTGTTTTGTTTGTTTGTTTTTTGAGTTAGGACAGTAATTTATTCAGGTATGGAGGGAAGAGAAATGAGGAAATGGGAGAAAATAAACAGATCAGGCGTCCCAGGTAGAGAGGAAGGGAGTGAAAAGTGATAAAGAGGGTTGATTTACAGGATACAGTTTCCCATTATAGGTTATAAATCCCCAAATTTACTTGGGTGTTGATCCAAGCAGAGGAAAAGGCAACCAGAGTAGGGGTCTAGAGGCAAGGGAGAGAACTCAGGCCCTGCACTGCTTATTAAACTATTAATTATCCCACCCCTTTGCTAATGGCAGGGGAGGACTTCCAGCTGTTCACCTTTTTGATTGTTTTTTGTTTTTTTTTGATGTAAGACTTCACCATTGATACGGGCAATACATTTGGAAGTAGAATTAAGTCTATAACCTAAGCGAGTCAGAGGCACACTTCCTCTGACTGAGTTCAGTTTCATTCATTAATTTCCTCAGTTTAGTTCTTTGGTACTGAATCTCATAAGCTGACTGATGTCCACATACTAGAACAAAAATATCCAATATAGAATAATTTTAAGAATCATCAGGTATAAAATATTTTCTGTAATATGTGAATTCAGGAAATACTATTAAATACTTACTGAAATTAATTCAAAATAGGTGATTTTCAAAATGTTTCTGAGTCCCCAGATGCACATTACAGAGTATAATGTGGAGTTGCTCATCAAGGAAGATGAAGAATTCTCACTCTATATCTATAAGTTCAAATTGTTATCCCTTTCTTTAGAGCCTGTTAACTGATGGTTACCTTCACTGTTCCATATATCTTTACACAAACACATATATGTGCACATATATATATTGTATATATACAGTTACAAATTTTTACATTTATGGATTAGTAGTAAACATTACTTTTCCTCATTGTGATACTGTTTCTTAATAATTTACCTTGGAAAATAATTCATCTCAATGTTTTTAGAGCCACTGCATTAAAAAAAATTATTATGACTGTAATATTCCACATTGTACTTGTAAAATACTTTATACAATCACGTACCCCATTCCACCCATACTGGACAATACAGAGAGTGCTTCAGTATAGATCTTTTTGTGTAACTTCTGAGTGTATGTTTTGGGACAACATCAAGCAGGGGCTAAGAGAACAGATTCCAGAAGAAGACTGCCTGGGATGGAGTTCCAACTCTCCCATTTACTCTCTCTACTCAGGACAATTTTTTAACATCTTGGTGTTTCTGTTTGGTCACCTATAAAATGGATATAAGAATAATATCTACTTGGTGGGGCTGTTACGAGACATGAATGAGTTAGCAATTCGCAGCACATATGAATTCCTGTAAAATTATTAATTATTGCTCATATAATTATCCTAAATGAGAATTCTGGTAAGCTGGATATCTTGCTACTGATAATGTTAGATCAAAGGTCATAGATAATTATTATATACTATCAAGCTACCCTCTAAAAAGCCTTTGACAAGTAATTCTCACACAGATTTTTGAAAAAAAAGGAAAGCTACCCATAAGCAGAGGCCATGTGAAGGGAAGCATCAAGAGGTCCCTTTAACAATGAGTGATAGTTTATGGAGAGTCCACAGCTTTGAAAGTTATTTGGGAGAAATAAACATAACAGGTGGACTGCGTGACCTATTTGCCCTGTGGAAATTGGTGTTTGAAATGACCTGTTTCTCAACCTGAGTATTTTCAAAATGACAAATTATGCTCATTTATGTTGTAATGATATTCTGATTACAGGCTGTAAGCCCAGTGATGGATTTCTTTGACTTCTTTTCTTAATGTTCTCAAATTCCTGTGGTGACCTTTTCATATTCAAGCATGTAAAAATGTTTTCAGAAACAACTAAAAGTTTTATAATTATATGTTTAAATAAATCAGTATTTTTCTTCCGATAAGCTTTATTTTGAATCACTCCTTCTATGTGTATCTAAATCCTTGCAGTATATCCTTAATTTACCTATTAAACTGTGTAGTGAAAACAGTTTTAAGAGTTATGTGATTTGTAATTTTTCTTGCTTTGGTAGGATTTATGAAGCTCTGGAAGTCAGAGATACTTTATGTACACCTGTATAAACCTTCATGAAGGTTAACATCAAAAGTGTATCTTGGTAATCAGAAGTAGCTTAAGCGATTGAGCACCTGCTTCCCATGTGCGAGGTTCCAGGTTTAATCCCCAGCACCTCCTAAAGGAAAAGAAAAAAGTATATCTAGAAATTCTCAATATCTTGAACTTCATGGATGTTTATTTCAAACTTAGAGAGAAACATAGATGGTACAATTAAATCTCGGAATTGAATCTAAAACATTTTCATTTATCCTAATGATCATTTATACTGAATTATATGCTGTATGTCTTTTGTATTACATTTTCATATGAAAAGACTGCAATTTTCCAAACAAACAAACAAAATGTAGAGAAAGAAGGAGCATAGAAGTAAAAAACAAACAAAAAGAACCCACTCATTTAATTTTACTTTCCTAGTGCATAATTTAGGAGAAGTATAAGACAAATTTTGACCTTAGTGAATAGCTCTAATTTCTCTTTTATTAAAACCATATCTTTAATAAATTATATATGTATAAATAAGGTACATTTTGTATGTGTTTTACTTTACCACATTGTTGATAATTTCTCAATTTTTCATCAGATAGATGAAATAAAATGATCTATAAGGAATTTGATATAGGGGTATGTGTGTGTATCTGTGTGAGTGTGTATGGCACCATTTATAATCATAAATGTGGAGTTCTCATATGTTGGGTTTTGACTTAAGCTCTGAATATCTATTAATTCATTTAATCTTCATAATAGTTAGGTATAGTTCTTATTGTAAAGATGAAAATACTGTGGTGAAAAAGTGACCCAGAGTTTAACTTGTTCAAGTAACTGAGCTAGTTAATGGCAAAACTAGTGTTCTCTTAGCTACTCTATTATACTCCACTATACACTTGTATCTAGAGTCCATTAACAGCAGTCGATCTTACTAGTAATTATGTATAGAGGATTTACAAAACTAAAGTTAAAAGTACAAGCTTATACAAAATAGATCTCAATATTTTAGAATGTAAACAATTAACTAGAGCTTAGTTCCATTTTGAAAATGGGAAAACAGGTTCAAAACATACATGATGAGAATGAAGTGGGTAGAGATGATGTATGTTTAGGGTGAGGGAATAAGTTTTTAAGGCAACCTTGAGGTAATAAAGGAATAGAAAACTTCAAAAGGCTGCTTCGCTTTTATTGCTGTATTTTAGTAGGAAAGCAAGCAGAAACAGAAGGAAATAAGTGTGAGTGAATGCGGTAAACTTGTTAAGCTGTAGAAAGCGTAGCATTCAATTTAGTATCCTACAACTATAGAACAAAAGAAAGAATAAATCTGTATTAAAATGTATGCCATGCTTATACCTTTTGATTAACATTTTTGTACAGAAAAACTTTTGTTAGTCATCTTATTCTTAAAGATCTATACAGAAATACATAAAATATTCAGTGAAAAATAAAGCCAAAAAGAAAAGCAGAAGTATTAGGTGCCTGTGAATTCTTTTCAAAATCTCTATCTTTGTTTCTATTATGGCATAGTATTCTGTCTGTAACAAATCATCCCAAGGGCATGAAACTCTAGAAATTGACATTAATACATCACCATTAGCAAGCAGTAGATTTTTAGAGAAGAAGTAAAAATAATATCTAGAATTTGGGAGACATGTTCTGTTTCATATGAATTTTTGATAAAAAAGGTTATGGAATAAAAATATTCTGCAATGTTTGATCAACTAAGTGTTCAACATTTGTTTTGACAGCATGTGCAGTGTTGCATATATTATTGCTGTAGCTATAATGCACAATTCAAAGTGTGAAGATGAAATGTTAGCTTGACTCCAGTAATATTTACTCAATTTTATTCCTTCAGAAATGCCAAACCTAGGATGAAGTGACTAAATGTGAAATAAAATTGCATGAACCAAACTTGACCTTAGATATTTACTGTGAGGGTAGAGTGACTGTTTAAGATTTTGAAAGGATTAACATTTAAGTTTAAAATATTAAAATTATCTGATATCAAAAATAAATATGTCATACTCTCAATCAACTGAATCTGTATCAGACTGTGATTTTTTTTGTGTGTGAACATAGTTGAACTAAATTCTAACTGAACCTTACTTTGGCATTAGTAAGGTCAAATGGCGTGGTGAGCTTAGAGAAGAATCCCTTCCTTGACATATCCCCTCTCAGGAAGGACTTGATGCTCCTGCTTTTAAAACAGGGGTTCTTAAACATTTTTTTGTTCCATGGACCCCTTTGCCAGTCAGGTGAAAACCACAAACCCCTTACTAAGTCCACACTATACTGTGTATTATTTAATAAATAGATCACAATCACACCAACATATACCCAAAAGGATAATGTTTTTTTTGAATATCAGTTGAAGCTCACTGACCCTTGGGTAAGAACTCCTGTTCTAAGAGTATTGTCAGGAAAAAGTCAGCTGCCAGCCCTTTAGGGACAGTCTCAGCTGTGGAGATTCACCTTACCCAAGGTCATGCTCATCCCAGCGTAACCCATGTCCAAAGTGGGGTTTGGGGAGGTGGGTGGATGTAAATGGCGAGAACATTTCCATCAAACACCAGATAACTCTGATGTGCCGTTTCACTTCCAGAGCTCCCTGTATTTGCTATATGTGTTGGACATTCATTCTGTTTCACAGCTGAATTTTTTCCACTGACCAATCTTGCATTCTCTGCCTTCCCCCTGCCTTCAGGGGGTTCGCTTCTGAGCACCAAATGTATTCTTGGATTCTGCCTCCCAGAGAATCCAAACTGACATAAGATGTATGGAGCCATAGCAAATTTTTCATTTAAATCAGGAGGTCACCAGCTCAACTGCTATAGGATCCAAGTGAGTAACTTTTCAAATGAATCAGTTTAACTATAAAATAACAGGGTGGTAGAGGTATGTGGAGGCCAGGAACTGGAGAACACAAGCCTACCCTAAAATAATCCAAATAAAATTTTTTTAAATTGTTAATAGACCAAAATATTATATTTTCTAACTGAAAATCTATGACTGTACAAGATCTAATGCAAATTGTTTTCTGCATTTTTTCACTTAGGAGGTAAGTTTTTTCAAGTTCCCTTTTAATGTCATGCTAAAAATTGGCAGTATAGAAATGACTGGATTATAAGAAACTAACAATACACAGAGCTGAGGGATTTGCTAGGAAGCTACTTAAAGAAAAGAAAGGTTCTCTTGCAATCAGTGTGGTGAATTGAATTGTATACCTCAGTTTGGACAGGTCCACACTCTGGTGGGTTGTAAATAAGATCTTTTCTAGACGTTACTTCAGTTAAGGTGTTACCCAACTAAATCAGATTGGATTTCAGTCTGGATTAGTGAAATTGTTTATAAGAAGAATGAAATTCAGGTAAAGAGAAAGAGAGAAAGCCACAGGAACAGCCAGAATATAGAAGTAAACTGGACTGGGAAGAGAAAAACAAGATGCTTCCATGTGTATTGCCGTGTGATAGAAAAACTAAGGACCAAAGATTGCCAGCCCCAGAAAACACCATAGTTTTAAGGGAGAGCATGCCCTTGCTAAGGCCTTGATTTTGGATTTGAAACTGTGACTCAATGAATTCCTGTTGTTTAAGCTAACCCATTGAATGGTATTTGTTTTAGCAGTTGGGAAACTAAAACAATTGGTTAACATGAAACTAAAATATGAGACATGGCAAAGTACAGAGTATGGCATATTTGGTGACAACATTATGTCTGCATCACATTAATAACAATCTTTAGGGAAATAACTGATACTTCCCAATCCTTAATTTTCTCCTCTTTTAAATTATAGTAATATTAATGCTGTCCACTTTACCTGTTTTTGGTCATTTCCTGCTAGGATCATATGAGTCAATGTATGTGAAAATACTTTGTCAGTTATAAAGTTCCTAAAAGTGTAAATCTAAAATTTTTAATGTTTTAAAAGAAAAAAAAAATTTACTTTCACTTTCAAAGACAAAGAAAACTGAAGAAATGACTCTTGTTAAGAATGAATTCTTTATTATTTCAAAGATCTTTTCCATATACCATGAATATTTCATAACCTGTTTTGAGTACCCTTTTTTGTTAAAAGAGATAGACTAATATACCTCGTGAACAGTAGTTAACAGTAAAATTGAAGTATTTTTGCAGCAATGGCAAAGAAGATATATCAGTTCTAAGAGACAGCAATAGGGCGGTATAGGAGGGTATGGACTTTTCCTTCCAGAGTAATGAAAAACACACTAAAATTTACTGAGGTGATGACAGCAGAAGTCTGTGGTGAAAATGAGAGCCAGTGTATACACTTTGAATGGACTGTAAAAGGATGGGACTGTATAAAACTGTAAAAGAATGGGAATCCAGTAGTGGAAGATGGACTATGGTTAACAGAACAAGTATGAGAATGTTCTTTCATGAACTATAACGAATATATAATACTAATACAGTGTGTTAATAATCGGGTGGTGTATTAGTCAGCCAAAGGGGTGCTGATGCAAAATACCAGAAATGGGTTGTTTTTTATAAAAGGTAGTTATTTGGGGTAGGAACTTACAGATACCAGGCCATAAAGCATAAGTTAGTTCCCTCACTAAAGTCTATTTTCATGTGTTGGAGCAAGATGGCTGCCAATGTCTGCGAGAGTCCAGTCTTCCTGGGTTCCTTCTTTCCTAGGGCTTGCTTCTCTTTCCTCTGTGTGCTTACTTCCTAGGGCTCCAGCTTAAGGCTCAGCATCAAACTCCAACATCAAAACTCCACATCAAAAACCTTCCAGCTCTGTATTTTGCCAGAGTCCCCATATACTAAGGGGTGGGGACAGAATGCCCTTTTGGCACAAGAGGTTTACCTGGTAACTTAATGAAATAAACCTCTGAATCCAGTATACTCTAATATGCCCAGAGGAAAAGATCAGTTTACACACATAATACAATATTTCTTTTTGGAATGCATCAATAATATGAAACTGCTGCAGGTGGGTTCTGGGAAAAATGCACCAAACATTAATTATGGGCTAAAGTTAGCAGTAATATTTTAACAATGCAGTTTCATAGTTTGCAACAAATACTTCACAACAATGCAAAGTGTTGTTGCCATGATATATGGGAGCCTTTTCTGAGGATATGCATGTTTGCTTTGTAAGTTCACAACTTTGATTATACACTTACTGTTTATGTATGTTCATGTACGAATGAAAAGAAAATTATTTTAAAATTCTACCTATGTCTATGACTTATTTGTCATATCTTATGTTTCCTATTAGATGAAATGCTTCACAGTTTCTCGCCCTTTAAATACTACACAGCATTTATACAATGGCTTATATATAAGAAAATACACTTCTAGGCTGATTCAGTTGTTCATTATATATTGATATTTATCAATATATATTGATTGCTTTACCGCTACATCAAAACAACCCTCAAAATTTGGGGACTTCCAAATAAGAATAGGTCTCAATTGGTTTATACACAAGGGGTAGACCTGAACAAAGTGAATACTAACACACAAAGGCAAAGTGGAGACTGGACTAATTCATCTGACAAATCCAATAATTATCCCTATACAATTATGGCTTGATAAGTACTAACAGTGCCATGGAAGCAAAGGTAGAAATACAGTTTTAAAAGGGGTTCCTTATTTGGGTAACAATGAACTGGACTTGCATTGGTGCACCACTTATTCATACCAGGAAACACAGCATGATAGTTCTCAGAAGTTGCATGAGTCATGTAGCAGATCAATCCTCAGAAGTGATTTCTGAGAATTCCAAATGAGAAAACACTATACCAGTAAGAAAACTGAAATCTTCATTGTCTTTCATTAGTAGAAGATTTTTCAGATATTTCCCTCCCCCAGTTTAAAAAGTCAGGGAAATTAGAAAACAATAAGTGGCCAGATAATAACGTCAAGTACCATAGATAGAACTATAGAACTTTCTGGTTACCAAGGGCCAGATACAGAGAAATGCCTATTACATTTTTAAAACAATGCATTTCTTGTTTAACTTTCCATCATTCTGTCCTCCATTTAACAGGGGATGAGTAAAAAAAATAGTGACTAAACTCAAAATATGATTATTCTAAAAGAAAAAAATGTCTTCGAATGAATGTGGTCTTTCACTAATTTGAATTTTGGTTATGTGTTTGGGAGAAAAATCAGTCTTACAAAATGCGTGGGTGTGTTCGTGTGTGTGTTTCTTGTCTTAAACGGTTCTAATTCTAGGTTTGGGTTTGGGTTAGGGTTAGGGTTATGATTGGGGATACCATGAGGGTTTGCTTATAAATTCTTCCTACAGTGATGACATATTTACAGATATTTCATCTCTAACTGTAGCTCTCACAGTTCATAGTGATTAAATGATTGAGGAATATGCTTTTATGATTTTAATAACTATTTTTACCCTCAAATAAATTTTTTGAATAATATAGTGATAGTTGAACATAATGGAAAATATGTATAATGGCTAATTCTATAGGTGTAGATAGATATTTAAGCCGATCTCCATAGTGAAACAGTCTTCCCACTTTCATTCAATATTTTTGACATACATGTTCATAGCTTATTTTATGAGTTGTTATTAGGAGACCAGAGAAGTACAAATTGTACTGTTTAGCCTCCAGTTGAGAGGAGAATGCCCTTGGACTGATATGAAATGGTTGATCGTCATCTAAGAACACCTCTCCAAGACCATGATGCTGAATTATGCTGCTTCCACTGTCTTTTTGCAAGGATGCCACCTTCCCCCACATGCTTAGCAGGTAAATGCCAGAATTACAAAACAGCACATTGCACAGTAACAATCCTAACCTCTCTGTGCCTCAGTTTACTAATTTTGGTTAATTACCTATCCTCTCTCTGCCTCAGTTTACTAATATGCAAATCTGGTGATGATGACTTTATAAATATCATATTGTTGATTAAGTAATGTAAAGCACTTAGAAAAATATATCATAAAAATTCCATAAATGTGATCTATTATGGATAATTTATAATATTTTAAATCACTTGCTTTGAGTGTAAAGAAAACATCTATGGTTCATCATGTATATGCTTTATAAAAACAATAAATTTAAGTATCTTAAACAACAACAGCAAAAATTCCTAAAATTTTATCCGCATGAGTGAAATCTCCCAAATTAATGGAGCTTTTCTATTTAAGCAATATCTTTTCTTTAAAAATGTATCAATTTTGGAAAGAAAACTTTCTAACGTAAATGTTATACTTCCCTACCTTCTGTATCAGAGTATGTTGGATGTCATTTAACTTTGCTTCTCTAATCATCATTTCATTCTGGACACCAATTGCCTCCACTTTAGAGATTAATAAAGAATGGGGCTTTTAACCTGTGGTCAAAGGATGCCAAAGAATCCATGGATAAATCTATAAATATAAGTGGTTTTCTTTGGAAGTCTATTTATTTAATTTTATAGATTTCAAATTATAATTCTGAGACTGTTCACCAGACTGTAAAGTGAGTCCTATGTAAAATTTCTTTAAGTTTAAGGACTCTCTTATTTTTTTCACTTCCAAGTATAAAATTTATTGACAAGAAAGGCATTCACAATACTGCACTCTTTTTTTTTTGGTCTTTATTCATTCTCTGCCTCTTCTAATCTGCTCTTGTATGATAGGAATTTTCCTTTTGAATCAGTTGATTCTTTTACTATGATTTTGACTGCTTTTTACTATTTCCCTGTCTCTCTCTTATTAGTAACCTGCTCTAGATCTGCATGTTATTCACTTGTTCTTATAGATTTTATCTCGGAAATCTGAATAGCCTCTATACTCTAGAAAAAAGATATACAGTGTCTGAGAGCTTGTAGAAGTAAACTGCACAAACTTTTCAAACATAGATTCAGTGGTATTTATTTTTGCCTGCTGAAACTTCTTCTGGGGTATCTTTCATATATACCGTAATGATCATGGAACATGTGAGTTTAAAATTGCTCTTAAATCCCTTACTAGTCTGATTTCCTTGGAGGTACAGATTCTGCATTATTCATGCTTCAAACCCCAGGTCTAACACATTTCATAACACAGAGTAGAAACTCAGTTAATATTTGATGAATGAATTAATAAAAAACTGTCGGAGATGCAGTTTTGCTACAGAAGGTCTAGGATGGGCAGGGTGTGCCACTGACATGGTGACTATTGTTTGGAATCACTATTTGGAATTGTTTCTCAGTATTTGAAACAAACAGGGTTTATTTCAAATACTTTTCCAGTTGCTTTTGATAAGATCTAGGTTTTGTGAGATTGATTTTATTTTCTCTCATTCTCATTCAGAATTAGTTGATTTATGACTGTGTAGGCTTTAGCAATTAAGATCACTAGGTATTTATTTTTTATGTGATTTCCATATGAGTTCTCCATTTGGGAGATTTAAAATTGATTTACTTATATCCATTAGTTGTATGTGAGTCCGTGTGTGCTTTTGGATTTTATATTGTAGCAGAATATTTAATATGTTCTCTTTAGTGATGAAAGTCATCAATTCCTTCAACAAGTATCTATTGAATATCAAGCATCTCCTGACATAACTGTTTACGTTGACCTCTGGCTTAATCTGGCATATTCTTCACATCCTCAATTTAGACATTTGCATTGTTACTGAGTCAGTACTCTCATTCTAAAGCCATCGGTTTTCAGAAACTTATAGCTCTGATTTTTGACATCTACTGATACCAACATGTAGGCATAGCAGTTATTCATAGAGAGCCATGCCAACTAATAAAAACATAAAGTGAATATTTATGGCATCTAAGAAAGTTATTGCTGAAATCTTATTTTGTCCTTGAAATTCCCAATAGTTTTGCTATTCTTGATACTAAGTATACAGTGTATAACCTTGCACTGTCTAATTTATATAAATCAATCAGGAAAAATGGATTTCTTTGGAAGCTTGTCATGTTCATTATATTTCTCAAAAATAAGATTTTAAAAATCAGGACTATTTTTAAATATGAAAAGAATGCCAAACTGAAATTCAGTTCTGGCTTAGAGCCAATATTCTGAACAAATACTCATTAATACTTCTACGCAGGTTAATACAGAACCCTTAGGTTCTGCCTTCCTATTTGAATATGCTGAAGTGAAACCATCCACTTCATTTGAAAGAACCTTTAGCAGACTGATGATACCTGGGTTCTCCGATATATCCTAAAATATGTTAGAAAAGTTGGACAATTGCCAATGTATTCATACCATTGTATACAGCCATCTGGTGAAGAATTTTGCCAATTGCTTTTTGGGTGTTAGACATAGCATGGAGGAACTGTTCTAGCTCTCTTGACTACAATTTTTACAGTAACAAGGAAACTAACCTTTGATAATAGTTATTTCCACATTCCATTCTTACTTTACCCCTTTGTATAATTCTAACTTTTCTTCTTATAGGTGCCTACATCATTTTCTGTAATGATAGATATGTAAGCTATTTTATGGAAGTTTCTATAAAAATTGCACATACATATATTTCGTGTAAATTTATGTATATATATACACACACAATGAAGACTGATAATAAAATTTATCCATTTCTTGTTTCACATAATCTGTCCATTAATAATGTGCATTTTATAGTATTTTACTTGTCAATACCAACTTATTTAATGTCTCAGTATCAAAACTGAGCAAAACATATACCTTGCAGACTTATCACAATTTTCCCATAAAACTGTTTTAATGTTTCAGAATTGAGTGTGTGTCAGCATGTCAGAAGTACCTGTGAAGTTTTTACATTATATCTTAATTTATATTAGTGCCTTGGCGCTACCATAGACCAGTCGAATCAGAATCTGCTGGAATATGGTCAGGACCTGTAATTTCTTTTAAGTTTCTCAGGATATTCTGATGTGCATTAAGCTCCTTAAGGCCTACTATATTCTATGTAAATAATCTCTTGTTTTAATCTTGTTTGAAGTTTAGAGAACCCTCAGTAGCAAAATATTTTGGCTAATAGAGAGTTATGAAGTCTGCACTTTATTCATATACTATAGAAAACAATGAAATACAATCAACATAATTTATCTATATTTATATTTTTTATCTGCAAAAGGAATTTCTAGGATCTTCATTTTCATAAAGTACTTTTAACAACTTATCCAACCTCATGTCTCCTGAAAGTTAACATGCTTCCTTGCACATAGCAGATTATTACCAGCTATTGTTTAAATGAATGAAGTGTGTTTAGAGGAGTATATGAATGAAAGAATGATACTTAACAATTTTCATGTATTAATTAATATAAGTATTCAATTTCTTATCAAATCCACTAATTCTTAGTTATTTAATACTAAGATCATCATTAAATTTGATGGGACACATTTTCACAACAGAAAGTTAAGTATTAGCTGTTAGAAACTTCACTTATTACCAAAACCATTAAGCATTCAGCAACTGCTTAGATCATGGTTATATATATGCAACAGTGTAAAGACATAACTACTTTATAGTTGATTCACCTAATTATTCTTGGCTAATTATGTTCCACAATGCTACTTTGACCTTGCAGACAGATCCCTTAATATGGTGAAATGTCACGTAATCTTTCTGAATTTCACATTTAGCAATATCATAAATGTTATCACCTGCTGTAAATTCTTATGGCACACACAAAAAACTTTAAGAACTTCATTTCCTTTTAACTGGTATTCTTTTAATGACTCATGCTACAGGTATTATTATATGCTTCTGCAATGTAAAACAGCAAGCCTAATAACTTTTTCTATTTTGTCACAATTTGGAATCTAGGATATGTTACATGTGTGACTCAGTTTTTCAGTACATGAATTGAAGGCAATGTCATTTTTTTGCAATGATTTAATAAAAGAAAGAAAGCACGGATTCGTTTAGTAGGGATCCATTAGAATAATACAGCATAGCACTTGGTTTGGTATTTATAATATTTTCAATTACCTTAATTCACTGTAGATGCTGAATGTTATATCATTAAATTTGCATGTGGATAAAGAGATAACCAATACCCCTTTTTGTAGAAGGTATCAGGTATTTATCAATATCTGAATAAGCCAAAACTATATATATATAGACATTGCTCATAATTCTAACATCACTTTAGAAAATTGAAAAAAAGTATAGACACTTTAATTACTATTGAATATTAAAATAAAATAGAGGAAATGGAATAAGCCCCTATTTAAGATCATATAGTCACATTTTTTGGCTGCATATAGTGCATTGCACATGTGAATCAGAACAATGTTATTTTAAAATATAAATTGAATTATTAATTGGGAAAGGTTCAGCAAATTTTAGCTTTAATTTAAAAAGTGGGAAGAATATGTTTAAGGATGATCTTGAGGAGCCAAGAAATAGAGAGTTGTCCATTCCAGGTATTTTCTAATTGTTTATATTCTTGACCAATTTCACTATGGTCAACCAGTAGGACAGGGGTTGAGAATGTAAGTACAGTCCTTGAAGAAAATTAAAGATGTTCTATTGAATCTGTCATGCCAATTAGGGAATCAAGGCTGGGTCTCTAGAACAAGGAAACAAAACAGAACAGAGTTATTTGAACTAGAGTGTCAGGTGGGGTTTGCTCACAGGAACTGAGTAAAAACCTGGTGTTTAAGAGGTCTGTTGTGCTGTTGTGCAAGAATACACTTCAGCTGTGGATTCCGTTGGCTTATCCAGGAACCCATTCCAGATTCAGGACAGAGTACATAGAGTTGTGCTTAGAAATTGGTTGCCTACTAAATCATTACATTGGTAGGTAAATTGCATTTGATGAAAGACATGCAAATGCTTCAGTCTCTATTTTCATAAGACATATTTAAAAGAATTAGACAAAAGCCTGGGGTACAATGTACTATGTAATGTGTTCTTTAAGGAAGGTAAGACTGTCAATTTTTCCAAGTTAAATACTTAAGCAAAACTATGCCTATGAATTATGGAGTAATTCTGTTTAATACATTATTAAATTTTCGTGAGTGTGAACTTCAGTCACCAAATTAATGGAAATGTTGTGTTAGGTCATAAGGCCCTTTGAAGTTAATTACAATTAGTTCCTAGATAAAAAGTATATTGAAAATATACCATGCTATAAATATTTCTAAGGTATAAATTAGAGTAGAACAATTTTTAATGTGTGTAATGTAACAATGGACAACTGTGTGTGACCTTGGATCAATTGAAAATGAATAAAATAGAACATATTAAAGGAACATTTTAATTATCACTTTAAACTATTTAAATGTCTTCAGACCAATAAAAGGCAATCTGTACTAGGCAGCAGGGAAGGATGGAATTGATATCTCTGTTGTAATATTAATATCAATTAGAAGACTTTGTGCTTTCAAGATCCTAGGTGGGAAGACATATACTAAATACCATAATTTTATTTCTGGTACAGTTTTTAAATGTTAGGGTGACCTTGGGTAAAATACTTAGTATAATTTTTATTAGTTTAACTTTTTTTGTGGTAAAATGTGTATAAACTTCAGGTCTTTGTCTAATGGATATAGTTGCTGATAGATCAGATTCTGATTAAAAATTATTTGAACACTTTAAAAAGACGTACTACCTATGTGAGATTATTATAGAAGTGGCCATAATAAAAAATGTTCTTATTTAGTCTAACCCTGTATCTGCTTAGCTATGGACAAGGTAAACACAAAAATTGAGTATCCAATTCATAAAATTCCCGTTTGCTTTTTCATTATATCATTTCATCTCATGCTCAGTAAGTTTTTATGCTCCATATTAAATTATCTGCTGAAATTTCTAAACATGTTCTGTTTTTCTATGTTTTATTTTTAATAAAGTAAACATGGTTAAGATCAGACTTTAAAATCCTTACCCTTAATAAGATGTAATTGAAAAGGATCATTTTTTTTTTTAACCTAGCTTTGCCCAACCTGATCTTGCACATTAATTCCATATCTATGTTGTGGTTTAACGTAAAAATAATCCTGACTCTGGGAAATATACCGATGTTTAACTGCCACATAATCGTTTTGTTGACATCTTGACATCTCTACTCTTACCATCCTTTTTAGAGGTGAATTTGAGAACATGAAGTGGAGACCTAGATAATAGGTCCTAGGTTAGGGTGAGGAATGGACTCCCATTTCAGGAGTTGAGAGTGGGTTTAGCCTAGCTTTTGAAGGATACTGATATGTTTGGTGAGGAAGGCACCTGAACATATGAGGCAGGCTTGGAGAAAAGCAGGGTCTTACAGCCAGTCATGGAAGTGCATCCATCTACAGGAGCCTGGTTCATTGCAGAAAGGTTCTCTGTATCGCCTTTCCATTTTGTTGTAGACTGCTGCCATAGAAACTCTTACTCACTGCTCTGTGTTGGAAAATTAAAACAATGTGCATGTTCCACACCTGAGATGAAATAAACAAAAGCTGAATGATGACTTTTCACCAGAGAACTGAGGGGAGAGAGCAGTGGCAAAGGTTGGTGTGCGCCCAAAGCAGTGTTTTGTTTTTTTGTTTATAAACTCCAGTGGGAAAAGGGAGTAGACAATCCTGAGGAGCCTATACAAACTATAACACTTGTGAAAATTCCTCAACAATATCTGAAGAGTAGTATGGTGTTGGAAGGGCTGGCTAATTATCATTTACAATTCCAGAGCTCATGTCAGTATAATGCATCTTATATGTGGATATAGAAAATAATTCCATGGTAAAATAATGGAAAGATTTTGGTAGATCATATTTCAACATGTAATTCATTTTTTCTTTTCTCACTGAAACATATTTTATACTGAAAAATTGTATTAGTACAATGGGCTAATTGGTAAGAATTTTTATCAGTTGCTGAACCTAGCCAATTTTGTATTTATTGCAGTTAAATTAGGCAGTGATTTATTTACAAAGAATGATAATTCTAAGCTATCCTATCATTTTATTGTCATAACTTGAAAAGGATTTAATCACCTAAATCCACAAGCTGTTGAATTTATTTAACACTTTTCAAAATAGTGAAATACTTAAGAGTTATGGTACACTCCATGACTGTATGAACACTACATGAAGTGTAAATACTTAAAAACTCAGGAAGAATAAAAGATGCAAAGATTCATTTCCTTCCAGAGTTATTTAAAGAGTACTGTAAATGTCCATCTCAGATTCATCATGACACACATCCCTATATTTATTCAACAGTCAGGGTCTCCTTGCTGGCTGGAAATAGAATGAAGCATTCTATATTCAAAAAGGGCAACTAGAGAAAAATTATGGAATAGGTCAATTGGACTGTTGCCCAAGGCCACGATCTATAATGGGTGTCAAAATATCATTGAAAGGCAATGAGGTGGAGAACATCTTATTTACCAGAATTCTCCTCAGGGAAGTAATCTTTGTAGTTGAAAGTGATCTTTTAATAAGTCCTTAACAGTGTTGGTGTAGAAGACAGAAAGGGAAGAGTATGTTGCCGATAGCCGGTACATACAGCAAGAGCTAGTGAAAATATGTGGATCCTAAAGTACTTCCTATATAGGTCAATTTTTCCCCAGTATGTGGCTTTTTAAATAATCTTACCACTCCAGACACAAACATACAATGGATTAGCAATATCAGGAGTTGAAACCAGCAGTTCTTTCCTACTTCCTTTCATAAAGCATTAAAAATCTTAATAACATTAAACTCTGCTCTAAATATATTTTAAATATTAAATTATTTTTAATTATGTCTTCAATTAGGATCAGCTTCAATGGCAACACCATCTTCCAAATATAGACCTAACAGTAGGCAATTCCTTCCAAAATGCATGGAAGCACCTTGCTTAACAATGGCAGGTCTGATTCCTAGTAAAGTATTTTTATTAGTGCAAAAAAAAAAATGCTATCATATTCACTGGGCATTGGAGTAAACCGTTTAATAACAAATTTTATTTAATCCTTAAAATAACCTCAGATAGTTTAAATACATTAAGAGCCAGAATTTGAGTCCAATCCAAATGTTTGACTCCAGAGTCCTTGGCATTCTTAATATATTTTGGGAAGTAGCCTTAATTTTGTCCCACAAACAACAGTTAAACTATTTACCACCAAGCATGTTAGGAAGGATGATTTGCATGTTTTTTTTATTTGACAGTTTGTTTGATTTAGTGACAGAAACTGAAAATTTTAATGAAATATCTCATAGAATCCATGTTGCAAGAAGAGCAGAGTACTAATTGCTTTAAAGAATAGCTGGGTCCGGTATTGGAGTGCTCTTGGTTTCCTGTCTGCTGAAGTCTGTGCTTCTTATTGTATGTTTTAGTTTCCCAGCTGTGAAAAGAAATACCATAAATACTATGTATTTGCTTACAGTTTCAAGGCTAGATGTCTTGCTTACTCTGGGGTAGGTATCTTTGGCTGGCCGGCAAACTTTGGGTTCTCTTGGCTTTTCCGTCAATGACAACACACATGGTGGAGTCTTCTTTCTCTCTGGGTTCTCTGGAATCCCAGGTTCTGGCTGTTTCCTGTGGCTTCCCCTTCTGTGTCCAATATTCTTTTCTTATTAGACTTCCACCCATTGGGATTAAGGCCTACCTTCATTCTATTTGGGCACACTTTATCTAATAACTTCTTGAAAGTTACTATTTACAAATGTGTCCACACGCACAGAACCAGGTATTGGGACCTGAATATACCTTTCATGGGGGACATGATTCAGTCCCCAACATGACATGCCCCTTTTCTTGTCCTCTCTAAATGTAGATGGTCTTCCTTTGCTCCATAGCTAACACTGGACAAATATACTGCCAACGGCAGCCTGAAAGATTCTGGTCAGACTAGTTTATAAGATTAGAATAGAACCTCCTCAAGTCTTCTTCACCCCTACATACTAATCTTTACACAAAGTACTGGAAAAATGCAGAGACATTGGATCAACTGTACATTTTATGTAGGGATATAAGATGACATAACCACTCTAGAAATCAGTTTGGCAGTTTCCTATAAAACTATGCATGCAGTTAGCTATAAGACTCCACAGTTGCACTTTTAAGATGTATCTCAGAGAAATGAAAACTTAATCACACGAAACTTGTACACAGATGTTCATATCAACTTTATTTGTAACAGACAATAACTAGAATAATCTCAGATATAATTTTTTAGGTGAATAGCTAAACAAACTGAGGTATATATGTCCCATGAAATACTCAGCAATAAAAAGGAATAACACATTGATACACACAACACCTTGAAAGAATCTCCAAAAATTATGCTGAATTTTAAAAAAAATCACAATAAATTACATACTGTATTATTACATTCATATAACAGTTTTGAAATGACAGCATTTTAGAAATGGAAAGGAGAGTATTAGTTGCCAGTGTTTAGGAATATAGGGGTGAACAGGCAGGTGGAAAATATATGTGGTTATCAAGGACAATATGAGGGACCCTTGTGGTTGGAACTTTTCAGTATCCTGACTATGATAGTGGCTATACTAAACAATACAGCTGATAAAATTGTGTATAATACACACACACAAATCAGTACAATAAAACTAAGTAAATATGACTAAGATAGGAGGGCCATATTAATGTTACTATCCTGGTTGTGATATTATATTATATTTTTGCAAAATGTTACCATTGGAGAAAACATGGCAATATGCATGGGGTCTCTCTGTATTACCTAACAACTGCATGTGATCTACGATTATCTCAACTGAATATTCAGTTAAAAATAGTAGGTAACTAAATAAATACTTGTTCCATGAATGAGTGAACAAATGAATTCAGTTAACTGTTTCTAGCAAGGTGGGAATCAATAATGACTTGTAGCTTTCCTTCTTTTTAACTTTTTAATTAATAACCTACAATTGCTTAGACTTTCTGATTGCATTCCTGGCAGCTCTATAGAAAGAAAGGTGAACATTCTTCTGTGGGTAACGGGTATTTAATATATTTCACTTCAAACTTCATTACTAAATTCTAAGTAGCCATTTATTGCCCAAAGATTAAGCTATAGTTTTAACTACTTTAAAGCTGCAGACACTATTTCTGGCAAGCAATCCCCATTCTTCAACTGATTAATAAGTAATTCTTGTTTACTGTTAACTCATTTAAAATATGATATTTAATTCATGATTGCTTGCAAATTATAGTAGAATGCAATATTTCTTAAACTCTAACTAATGCATACTTTATCATGAACTCTCAATATAAAGCTTTTGGGGTAATGCTATATGGATCAGTGCTCTAGAGATGTACTTACATTAAGGCATAGTTAAACCTTTTACGTAAGAAGAATCTTGTGCTTTTCTTTCGAATTTTCATAAACTCAATCTAGTTTAGAAAAACATCTTGTAAAGTTTCAGGGTTCACATGAACATCGTTTCCCTATCTATTCCTATCACAATGTTTCATGAACATATGGATATAGAATCAACTGAAAACATTAAGACAAAACAAAAAACTAGTTGTATTCCAAGTATTTATCAAGGAGTACATAATCTCCTCTTAAATATCTCCTTAAAAACCTGCCTAATACAAGCATACAAACAATATATAGAGCTTTTTACTTTAAGCTCAATCTGCTAAAACATACTAAATTCTAAGTGTTTGTTTCCTTGCTCCTTTGAAGGAATTGTACTTAAATTAAAGAAGTTTAGCAAGTGACACTCCCTGTGCTCTGTGTATGTTTACTATACTTTCCAATTCTTTTGTGTAGCTTTCTATATTTTAAAAATTACAGTCTTTCCAAGAAAATAATTTTATATTAAATGTTCGTGGGATCTAGATTATAGAAAGAAGTATTGCAATTTCCCATACATTTACATTTCTAATTTTGTCAATATTTCTAAATAGTCAGATCCCATTTTCTTTTCATGATATCTAACTTTTATGAAATACTTTATTAAATTATTCAAAGCTTAGTAAAAAGTCTATTTGTGTAAGGTCACATCTTTAATATAGAAGCCAGAACACTGACTATCTAACTACAATACTTTAAGAATTGAGTTTCTTCTTCCCAGTGAAAATAGACTTTAACTCTTCAGGTTCTTCTAGGAAGTGTTATTCCATGATAAACTACAGGATGTGCTTTTCAGCACAAGGCATTATAAGGAAGAGAGGAAAACATGCAATCAACTTTTAGACAGTGAAAAATATTTGGAAATGTATATTAAAAGGGATCAAAAAGTTCATACCTGTCTAAAATAAAGCAAAGAGGTTTGAAAAAAAAGGAAAGACACAATTAGAATTGGTTCCTGAGGGATTTTGAAATAGTTAATGATGATATATAAAATGAAGATATAAACTCTGATACAATTAATTTTAACTTGAAGCTGCACTAAAACTTGACAAAAGGAATGACATAATTCTGGAAATATGATAGTTTAAGAAGAAGTCTTTTTGGGCACATCTAGGAATAGAAACATTGACAGGAAGAAGCTGGTACTTCACTCTTACTGATCTTTGTTTCTATGATGATCAAAGCCGTAAAGCCAAGAAAAAGCTGTGTGTATCAAAAGATGGGTAGTTTTGGAAACTTATATAGAGTCAACCGCAGATATTAAGAAAAACACACTAAAAAGAAGCTCCATGAATCTAGTGAAGTTATATCCATAACATTCTCTCTATGAACATGTGTTAATTTTTCTCTAAAGGGTAATGTGTATTTTATCAAAAACTTTCAGGACAAGATTACTTTGGCATTGTTATATGGAACAGAGCTCTGGAGATCTACTCACATTAGAGTAGCAACACTGCTGGGGAATATTTGAAGATACACTTAAAGGATCATTTTTAACAGAGGCAATTAATTTTCAAAAACAGGTTTCCTTAAATATTGCTTTAGTAGATAAATGAGAATATGATCTTGCATTTGTTTAGTCTCTTCAAAAGGATATATATATAAATCATATGTTAAATATTATTTTCATGGAGAAAAAGTCACTCTGATAATGAAATAGTCCATTTCTTTTCCTTGTAACTTTCCACTTTGATGAGAAGACATGTAAAGTAGTTTGGCAAAGAGAAAGCTAAATTTCAATATAAGAAGAGGTGGAAGGATGATAAAATCTTTTTTCAAAACTAAAACATGTGCTGTTCATTTCCCAGGTCTTTGGGTCTCAGGTCTACAAAACACAGAACAATTTTTAACTTGAAATTACAACAAAGATAGCAGAACAATATTTGGTAGGTATTGACTATGTGCCAAGGATTTTCCTAGAAACCCAAAAAATCTCAGGTAGTCAAAATGCCAAGCACTTTATTATCAGGTACCAGGAGTCTGTAATTTCCAAGAAAAAATTAACAAACAGAAGAGGTAGAAAAAGCACAAACCGAAGACCTGGCCTATGTGTACATGTAGCTGGGGTGTGTGTGTGTAAAAATAAGAACAGATGTAATATACTGCTGGGTTTTGTGAGATCATAATTACTCACATTCATTTTCTTCTTTCTATTGTTACAAACCAACCAAGAAATAGATACGGGATTGGACAGATGGATAATATATCTTAATTTTATTGCCACCAAATTTGCTTTGGAGGACATGACCTAGATACGTAGTAAAGATCTGATTTCCTAATACTTGTTCTCTGAGATGAACCTGTCTGTTTTAAACTACAAGCCTGCCCTAGCAGGGTTTCTATGGGATTGTGGGACCCAACAGAATGCCTATACTGTTCAGCCAGGGCCTGAGATACACACGTGCATCTTCTTCCCTATATAGTTTGTCTATCATGTCACAGAACTCCTCTATGGGGTAGAGTTCAGGGGGAGGGGGTGATATCATGAATTCTGACATTACTCAGGAAAGCAAAAGTACCAGTAAATGCAATATGTATTTCAACAATCTGAACCTCACAACATTTTTTTTTACTAAAATACTTTACCAGGAAAGATTGTAATTCTCAAAACTTAGAATGCTAACAGAACAAGTAGAAAGCACAATAAACACCCACACAGCCCTATGCGATTAACTTCCTATAGTTCTTAGTGTAATTGCAATTCATTCACACAAACAAGGAAAATAAAACAACACTTAGAATTTAATTTTGGTATGCTATAGCAAGCAGATTGTAAGGTAATATATTAGTCAGCCAAAGGGGGTGCTGAGGCAAAATACCAGAATTCTGTTGGCTTTTATAAAGGGTATTTATTTGGGGTAGAAGTTTAAATTACCAGGCCATAAAGCGTTAAGTTACTTCCCTCAACACAAAGTCTGTGCTGGAGCAATACAGCTGCTAACATCTGCAAGGCTTCAGGCTCTCTCTCTCTCTTCCCAGGGCCTCTGCCATATCTATGAGCTGTCTCTATTCCTCAGCAATCTCCTTTGTGTTCACTTCCTGGGCTCCAGCGCAAACTTCTCAACTCTGTTCTCTGCCATGTCTTTTCTCTGTGAGTCCCTGCCCACCAAGGGAGCAGGGGTGCAACAGCCTATTGATGTGGCCCAACCAAAGCCTTAATCATTATTTAATCAAGTAAAAGTGAAACCTCTGAATCCAATATAATCTACTATTCCTGGAGTGTCAGACCAGTTTAGAAACATAATCCAATATCTATTTTTGGAATTCATAAACAATATCAAACTGACATAGTGGAAACTGATTTCCAAATATTGTCCTCTAAAATGAATTATAAAGATTTCAGGTACATATATATATTTAGAGATAGCTGTCATAGGGAAAACCTGTGTAACATAAATCCATAAATCTATCACTATATAAACCATCGTAGAAGAAAGAGAAATCCTAAGGTCTTTAGCAATGTTTTAATGATGAGAACAGGAAATTAAGGACTCTTGACTAAAGTGAGCCATGTGAAAACAAAGCAAGCAATGATTTTTGGCAGGCAGAACTTCCCAAAGAAATTAAATTGTTAATTTAAACTTAGGAGGACTACTAATTTGAAGATTGAGGGTGTGGAGAGTCGTTTGTACACATCAAAGGAGAAGATGAAGATATTTTCTTTCAAGTAGAAAACCCAGCTTCTCCTGTCAGGGTATGTGAATACAGACAACTATATTTGTCAGCCAGTGACAAGCATGAGGTAACATGCCAGCAGGGAATTGAAATAGCTTGTTTGCAGCAACATCAGTGCTGGAGTAAATTATGTATAGTTGTCTAAGTTTGTGTACAAACCCTAGAGCAAAGAAGTCTGAAAACAAGAATGTGGAAGGCAGCCATCTGAATTTTGCTAAAGAAATAAGAATTCCTAGTGGAGTTATATGCTACTGATAACTAATCAGTATTTGTATATGCATTTTTATTTCTTACTGATTTAACCCTTATTGCAAAAGTGGAAGTTTTTGTAAGGAAATAATATCTGAAATATAGTCTCTATAAGTGGTAGGGAGAATTTTTTAAATGATCCCCAAAGATTTCCATACTCTGACTATTCAATCAAACACAAATCTAGTAGTGCTGTGAAGGGACTTTATACATGGAATTAATGTTACTCATCAGCTGACCCTAAAATGGGAAGATTATTCTGAACTACCACACAGACCCTTAATAGTAGAAAAGGGAAACATAGCTGTCAGAGAGATGCATTTCAGAAGAGGGAGACAGAGGAGAGATGAGTCAGAAGACGAGGTCAGAGAGGTTAAAACTTTAAAAGTACTAAGTTGCCTTTGTGCTATTGAGATGGAGCAAGAGTGTTCCAAGCCAAAGAATTCAGGTGGCCTCTAGAAGATGACAGTAATTCCAGGCCAATAGCCATGGAGGAAATGGGCATCGGTCCTACAATTCATAGAACTGAATTCTTCTGACAACCTGAATGAGCCCGGAAACAGATCTAGAATGTCCAGGAAGGAAAGTAGCCCTGCTAGCGAAGGAAAGTAGCCCTGCTAGCTCTTGATTTTGGTTGTGTGCAGAAAACAAACTATTCCATGTTGTTTCTGGATTTCAGACCCACAGAAACCATAGGATAATAAATGGGTAGTATTTAAATTGGTAAATTTTTTGTAATTTATTATGCATCAATAACAAACAAATACATTACACAAATGCATTTAAAATATACTCTTAGCTGGGGTCTACTTGAACTTTCAGAGTAGTCTGCTCAGCCAAGAGCTTCCCACAGAGTCCAGTACACAGAAACCTCAGTCACCACATTCTTTCTCACGTATGCTGAAAGAGAAATAGTAGGATAATTATTTTTTCACATTACAGGTTGGCAACCAAGCACACTTTCCGAAAGCTCTCTTAGAGTTCAAGTTCATTTCTGCTTAGACCTTCATGTTGTGGATACACGGTTAGGAAAGATATTCAGGGGTTAGAAATAGGACAAATTGACCAAATGTGTGGCATAATCCTTGTCTGGAAGGTAGACTGGCACAGATGTGATAGTTCTTTCATAGGTCTACTTCCCTGTAAGAGGAGGAAAGGTAGTTATCCTAATACTACAGTTTTTTTTAAAATTTGCTTCCAGAGGTTTATAGTAAAGGAAACTTTCAAAAAACAGTGGGCAAAAATGAGAATCATTGTTTTGCCTCTCTTTGCTAACCTGTCATTTGTTTGCCTCACCCAGACATAACCCAATATGATGCCAGATGCCCAGAGTATTGAAAACATCTGGTAGCAGTACATATATGTGACATGTAAAGCAAAGGAAACCAAATTCTTACAAGAAAAAAAGTTGTTTTGAGTATTGCATGCTATAAGATTTTGGGATCAGGGAAATTTCAGAGATCCCATTTTTAAACTGCCAGTTGCAGTTATAATAGAGCCATAATGACCCCAAATTTTTAAGTGATTTCCCCAAGGTGGACATAGTGTGAATTTCCTTTCTGATGATAATGCCACCATAATGCTCAGTAAGTTAGTCTACCCACAACATTTATGTGCATGGCTTATAAGTAAAATTTGCCTATTGAAAATAACAGCATGATAAATGAGTTTTTTTAAAATAATAGCTTCTGAATGAAGATCTATTAGCAAATATCTAAATTTTGATTGTATAACCTTCTTTTGCTATTCCTGTAAATCATGAGAAACCGTTCCTTTAGAGATCACACAACCTTCCATTTTTACTTCTCCGCTAAGAGGAAGCAGATGTCAAATGTTTCATGGTTCAACAGGAGTAAAATCTATGCAGTCACTGGTTGAGTTGAAGGTTGTGGTAGGCAAAATAATGCATTTACCACCCACAGTACCCATGTCCTATTCCTTGAAATTGTGAATATGTTGTGTTACATTGCACAGGGGAATTAAGGTCGCAGATAGAAACTAAGGTTACTGTAGCAGTTTGATATTATTGATGAGTTCCAAAAAGAAATATTGGATTATGTTTGTAAACTGATCTTTTCCTCTGGGCATATTAGATTATATTGGATTCATAGATTTACTTGATTAAGTAATTATGTAAACCTCTTGTGCAGTAGGGCATTGAGTCAAAGGATAGAGTTAAGCATTCTTAATGTTGGATTTTTGATGTTGGAATTTGATGCTGAAGCTGGAGCCCTGGGAAGTGAGGAATCCTGAACCCAGAGAGAAGCAAAACCCTGGAAGGGAGGAACACAGGAAGCCTGAACCCTCGCAGATGCTGGCAACCATCTTGCTCCAACAAGTGAAAATAGACTTTGGTGAGGAAAGTAACTTATGCTTATGGCCTGGTAAATGTAAGCTCCTAACCCAAATAAATAACCTTTACAAAATACCAATTTCTGATATTTTGCATCTGCACCCCTTTGGCTGACTAATACAGTTACTAATCAATTTACCTAAAAATGTGGAGATGTAATGTCAATGGTCTTTAAGATACTCAGAAATGTGATCATGGAAGAAAGGCACATGGAGATGAAATGTTGCTGCTTTGAAAATGGAGGAAGAAATCCTCTACAAGTTGGAAAGGCAAGCATAGAGCCTTGAGGGAAGAATATGGCCTGACTGCCATTTTGATTTTAGTCCAATGAGACTTGTGTCAGATTTCTGACCTATAGAACAATAAGAGAATAACTTATTTGTGTTGAGGTAATTTGTCGCAGCAGCAAACAGGAAACTAATACAAACGCCTCATTTATTCATTTAGTTTTACTCAACTTAAAATATGTATTCACTTCCATTATTCAAGGAGCTGCTTCCTATTATTCTACCACTTTCTTAGCATTCTACTCTCACCTTGACCTCCTAAAGCTATTTCTCTTCAGTGATTATTCAAATTAACTTCCCTGCAAATATCAAACTTTAATATGCATAGGAGTCAATTCTTATCATAATAAAATGTCAGTAATGAATCAGTCTGGGGTAGGGCCTTGGATTCTGCTTTTCTAACAAGCTGCTGATATATAGGTCATACTTTGCTATCTAAGTGAATGAGTTTGGTACTGGTGGAAAAACTTTCAATCTGCCAGCTAACTAATTAACTATTATCTAACTATCTCTCTATCTGTCATCATCTTCCTGTTCCCTAATATGTAATATGTAAGCTCTGTTCATGATGATATTATTTCTCTCATTGCTTGTGTTTATGAGAGTTTAAGCACACAGATGAGTATAGCATGTGCCAATATTCCAAAAAATAATAATTGATGAAATAGAGTTTTAAGTAGTGATGGAAGAATAGATAATATAATTTCCTTTTCTTTGGAAATGGTTCATAACATCATATGTTCTAGAGTAAAAATGGTAATCTGGGATTATTTATAAAGTTAAGTACATATGTTTCCACCATTCTCGTTTATATTATGTTTTTCCTTTTTTTCCTCTGTTCTTGGCTTTTTTCACATTTGTGGAGAAGTGGGGAAATATGCTCCCACCCATATTATCTGATGAGTTGGACAAACTGTGATATCCTAGCTCTAATGGAAGTGTTTCTACTCCTCAGTCGGTGTGTATTTTCTTTCATTTTATCAGAAAATCTAAAGGAACATACACACTTTAATTCTATTTTTCATTCTTTTATGGCTCTATATTTTGGGATATATTGCTTCATTGCTTTATGGAAAAGCTGCTTGCTATCCTGTATTCTGCATTACCTCTATTTTTCTCTTTTGGAAAAAGTAATTCCTAAAATGGATGTTTTTTCCTTAGTTCTACTCAAAATCAACAGTATACACCTTGGGAATGACACGATTCCAGGTGAAAGGTTTTAATAGAGTGGCTATATTCTGCTGTGATTAACGCAAGGGTGTCCCCCGCGTAGGGGAGCCCCACGCGCAAGGAGTGCGCCCGTGAGGAAAGCCGCCCAGCGTGAAAAGAAAGAGCAGCCTGCCCAGGAATGGCGCCGCCCACACTTCCCATGCCGCTGACGACAACAGAAGCGGACAAAGAAACAAGACGCAGCAAATAGACACAGAGAACAGACAACCAGGGGAGGGGGGGAAATTAACTAAATAAATAAATCTTTAAAAAAAAAAAAAAAGAGAGACTCATGTGGTAAAGTTATCTAAATCATTAGACGTCTTCAATTCCACTAGAGAGAGAGAGAGAGGGAGAGAGGGAATTATTAAATCTTCTAGGTTTCAGTGGAGTTCAGAATGATGGAAATACCAAATCTACAAGGAAAATATGTAACTCTTTGTTTCCATTTTCAGAATCATGGAGCTTGTATGATAAACACAATTATGATTAATGTATATTTTAGTAAATTAACATAATACTATTGGAAAAGAGCCCATTAGATGAAATCTAAAAGTATAATTCATTTAGATAGAATTTTTTCTAAATAAAGGAAATCTATTTTAAAATTTAATTAAACAAATCTAAAATATCTGTAGAATTATTTATTGGTAATTTATATGAAAAGAAGAATAAAATAAAGACAAGTACTAAAGAACATGTCATTTTGAAATACTCCCTAGGTATGGAAAAATAAGTGCAATCCAGGTGTGGCAGTTTGGGAAAAACCACAAAGCTTGAATTAAATTCACTAAAAATATCTTAAATTTCTAACTTCTACTCACAAAACTCATTAAAGTATCTGGATACATTCATAGGGTTCATTGAAGTATGGAATATCTATAATTTGTTTTTAATATAGTCTTACTAAATTAAATGTTAAATGACTTTAATATATTTAGTTTCCTATTAAATGTATTTGGTGTTTTTGATTTTTGGATTTGTATTTTTCCCTTGCTATATTTGCATATTTCTACTCGTTTTCACTTATTTCCTTAGCATATTTCAAATCTTTAACTTGGGCTTTATTGAAATTAAATTTTGTAGCACTAAATGAGTTTATAAATTGCTAGATTTGAAGTTACGTAATTTTACCCACTAAAACATGGAATTTCCTTATATCCTGCTATTAGAAAAATCATAAAATCCTTATCATTAATGACACTTGTGCAAAAACTAATTGAGTGAATACTGTTGAAGGAAAATATAATAACCAAATTGGTATGCAAATCATCAGCAAAATGAGGCCAAAGGATAACAAATGGAACAGCTTCACAATATTTTAAAGAAAAACTAGATATCATATACATTCAGTCAGATGTGCATTCATATCAATGTGAAAAACAGGAGAAAATCTGTTAGGTTTTTATGGACACTTTAAATATCACTTTCCTCTCCCTTTTGAATGCAACCTATCAACATTTAGCAATAAGGTCTTTTCCATTGACTGAGTTGTAATCTCACTGCTGCAATGTTGAGAAAGCACAAAGAAAATTAGAGGCAGGCAAATGTGGGTTTTAGTCCTTGTTCTGACAATCACTGACTGTGAGGTCTCAGGCAGCTCCATTAAATCTCTCTCAGCCTTTAGGAAAGCTAATTTATAAAATAGGGAAAATAACATATTTTCACAAGGTTGTCATGAGGATTAAAGGTCATAACTATATTAGCATATTATAAACATTCAATCATGGGTAGTTATGCTACTAGATATATAAATTGCGTGTTTGTCCTGGGTTGTTTGTGTGATGGAACATAAAAAATATATGAATACGTATACATGCATGTCTTTAAACATTTTCTTTTTTTTTCTCCCAAAGACTGTTATTTTAAAGAATAGTCCTTGTCCTGGTATATAAAATTTGCTATCTTATAATCACTTGTTCTGATTAATTTATACATGTTTTCTCGCTTAATATGCATAGCAACCTTGATGAAGTAAATATTCTCACCTATATCCATAAAGTAACTGAAGTTCAAAATGCTAATAAGAGGACTGTGGGAAGATGGAAGAGTAGGAAGTACCAAGAATCATTCCCTCCACCGGAATAACAAACAGGCAAGAACAGTCTGAATCAACTATTTCAAAACTATGGAGCCAAGTAGAAAATTGTATAGCATCCCCAGAAGAATGGGAGGAAGAGGCTGGCAAATTACATTAAAGACAACTAAGTAACTCTCTCCGTGTCTACTGGAACCCACCATTGCCCATCCCCAAATGCTTGAGGATGGCAGCAGTGTGGTCTGGTCCTTGGTTAGTGTTGTGGTCCCAGAAAAGAACAGAAAAATCTACTTCCCCAAGTTCTGGGAAGGACACAGCAGTCACTGATCATCATTTTTGATTAGCATCTTCAGATCACTGCAGACCTAACACTGAGAAGGACCATTGTTCCAAACCTGCCCTGGACAAAGGTTGCAAAGGAGACTTACAGACACTAGGCTTCCTCAGAGCTGCAGAGGTCTGTGGAAGGGTTGCATTTGCTGGGCAGGTCAAGGAGACACAACTTTGACAGTTTAGAGTCAGTTTCTCCTCCATTAGTGGATCCCTGGCCTTGTTCCACTGAGAAAGACTGACTTGGGAAACTCCTCTCAATGGGGACATGGCATCTGCTTCTAATACCTTTTCATTCAAATGTTGTCAATATCTAAAATATCACCAAATCCAAAGTTTTATAAATTGCTGTCTTATGTCTTATGTATGTTGCAATGCTATTGAGCAATATTTGAAAACTTTTTTTTTTTTTACCTTATGCAATCCTACATTCCCTTGGTTTTCCTGTCTCCTTGACATTCTCATCAACTTATCGCATATTGTGGTAAAGCAGAATGGAATGTAGTATGGCACAGACCTGGGTGAGAATTCTGTAGTCTCGTATCAATTACATACTGCTGAACCCTATCTTGCAAGGATGTTCTTAAGACAAAATCGATAACATTTGTAAGGAGCTAACATAGTTCATATCATACTTCAAAGTTATCATTGCCTTAATTCCCTGTCATTTATGTTTGTGACTGACCACAGCTGTATGGGATTCCTAAAGTTTTCACTGCATCCTCTTCTGTTCTACATCTTTTATTTTTTCTGTTGTAAATTTCATCTACATTTCTCAATATTATTTTGCCTTTTTTGACTGCCCATACTTATTTTGATCTTATGCCCTAGTACAGCTCTCCTTTCTTGCTGCTTTCTTGACTGTTTCTTCCATTTTCTGACTTTTCTGATATTCCCAAAGTATTCCTTCTAATGCATATATTTTACCTTAACACAGAAATTCTAACATGGTCAGTGGCTCTCCATTGCCATCCAAAACACTAAAACAATTATATATCAGGATATTCAAATTATTTGAGATTCCTTCTGTAAATCATATTCCTAGTTTATCACCACATATATTTCTTCTGTAGAGAAACTGAACTATTTGTTATTTATCAAAATAGTTGTGCAATTCCTGACTTGCTTGTATTCTGTAGTTTTAAAAATAGTCTATTCTTCTTGAAATCCAACCCATTCTTCAAGGACTAACTCAAATGTCTTCCCATAGATAATTTATTACAATCCCTCTAAATAGAATTTTCTATCTCCTATTCTTTGTTTACTGGTTTACACACTTCATTTTTAAATGTCCTATTACATTTAACAGTTTCCTTTTCTTACACAGCACACAAATATGCATGACCAATTGTGTTGTTAGATCCCATATTAATGACTAAACTGCCTTGATTAAATGCCACATTATGTTCAATCATCTATAGGTATGTGTATGTATATATATATATATATATACACACACACACACACACAACACAATGCATAAATTTTTACTCTATAAATGATACAATTTAATTAGCAAATTTCTAAAATTACAAAAACAATCAAATAGTAAAGACAGACTCAATAGCACTTATTTATTTTTAAAATATCATAGTTCTGATTTTTTTTCCTTTCATCTCACATCCATAAAAACCAAAAAGCATCATCAATACGATAATTTTTTTATTATGATCGAAGAATTTTGTTGTCCAAAAGGACACATTTCTTTTTCTCACCTGTCAATGAAGCTCCTAATTTATTATCATGTAAAGAAAATGGTAAAAATCTGGGTAGAAATACATTATGCTCCTTTCTTTCAAACCGAACATTCATCTCAGTATGAGCCAGCCTAGCAAAAATAGCATTAGACCTTTTTGAGCCATGCAGTGCCTCCAAGAATTTACAAAACTTGGGAACATAAAGCTTGAGTTAATGTTCCATGCAATGTTGTATGAAATATAGCAAATTTTTTCAGTATTGCAGAAGCAGTCTTACGTTGAAAGCTCCTTCAGACTAGAATCTTTCCAGCATATGATGGAAAGAGAAAATAGTTATATTAATGAACTTCAGAAACAGTGCTTTATTTCCTTATACTGGCAAACTAAATACAATATAAACAAAAATAAAGTAAGAAGAATAAAATGATGGAGAAACAGAAAATAAAGCAGGAAAATTGTTTGCAATCATCACATTTCAAACACAATTGAAGAAATTTGATACAAAGCCCATACAAAAGAGAAAGGAACCACTTGAACATAGTTGCATGACATTGGGGTTGAGGAATGAGGTATTCAGTGCTCATTCGAACATCTATTACCACAGTAGGTCTCTATGACTGTTTTCCTTATGAAGTCACTGGCACTGAGAATTTTCAATACAGCCATACAAATGTGCAGCAAATTTAGTATTGGCACAGATAGTCATAGACAAAATTTCTCTCTGTGGATGTTATGCATAGCCTTTAAGACTTCAAGATTTTTCATTTGTGTACTCTTCTTTGAGTTGGAAATGAATTTCTCTAAAAGAAAAAGTCAATCTGATTTACTGGCAACCGGCATAGAATAGCTTCCATTTGGAGTGTTTCAATTGCCCTTAAAATATTTTAGTTGCACCCTAGATATTTGGGATATTTTAAGAGAATTAAGGTAGAATAAAAACAAATATTTAGTTACTGTTCTTTAATTTATAAATCATATTCTCAAATAAATGTGCTTCACCAAGGAATTGTTTTCAGAAATAATTCCTTGTAGAACATACATATGATCATTGTATAAATGCATATAAATCCATGCTAAATAAGTGTTTAGAGGTAATATTCGACTCTACCCCTAAAATTCACATAACAGCCTCATTTTATATTTAAAATTTTTATTAAATCTAAAAGAAAAATAAAACAAGGATATTATCATTTACACAGAGCCAGCATTTGGAAAAATCTTACTTTTAATTTACAATTAGCAGGCAAAGACTTATCCTAAACATATGCCCTTACATTAGCATGCATGTTAGGAAATTAATAACTTTAATCTTGTGTATAGAACTAATGTCAATAAAGTGTCAAAAATAATTTTTCTTAAAAATTTTAAAGCAGTTACAGTTGATGTGGAAATAGAAAATTTCTTTGCCTGTTGTAGTATTAACTACAATAGATATATAAGCATAACTCTAATTCATTATATTTAGAATGCATTTATGAAAAGATAGCTCCTTTCCCAGGAGAGTAAATCAAGTTACAAATTCTGGAAAGGATGTTAGAGCTATCCTGCATGTACTGATTGTTTTGTAGATGATGTGATTCACATATAAGGAAGTTTACACTTACTCATGCTCACAATGTTAGCCCTTCCTACCCCGGTGGTTTAGTTAATTATATAACTTAGTTAAAGGTGTCAGAAACTGTATGCATAATTTTAACACTATACTATGTATGAACTCTTGTTTTAATTTAAATTCCCTTATCATGCCATATTCTGTTTAATTTCTTACTCTTTTTTAAATTCCACCCAAAATTAAAGTTTTAAAATAAAATATACAGAAAATAAAAATTGAACTGAAGTTTCAAATATCAAAATATATACCACTATCCTAAAGCTGATTTTGTAAGAGGTCATCATATTAAATAATTAATAGGGGTGTTTATCTACTATTTTCCATAGTAACATAGAAAATAACTTTAACCAAACTTTGAGAAGAGGCATTGCAAAGAGAAATCTAGAAACAGATATCCCTATGAGATATATTAATATACATTGCCCCAGACTTAATTTTGCATAAATACTATTCTGATAGGTCTAATTGCAAAATCAAAAGAAAATGTGAGAAAACTAGTTCAGTAGTTTTGCTGGACCAATTTATTGAATTTATGAATATTTACAGTGCATATATTTGAAATAAAGATGTGTAATGCATCACCTACCCTTAGGAATAGTACGGTAAGATGTCCTGATGAGACTAATGTGTATCCACCTAGGAACATCTGAGACATTTATTATTGTGATTATTATTCAGGTAGGATAGTCTTGTTAAAAAATTGATAAAGATCAGTATCTGAGAATAATAAACAGAGCACTTAGAAGTCTGCAAAAGTATAGTTGAATTAGTTTATAAACAGAGCTCTTAAATTTTGGAAACTGAATTGTGCTCTCTTGTTAGATAGGTTTGGGCATTTTCATATGCACTCAGTTTCCAGAACATCTTTCACTCATATTGATGGTATTTTTAAAAAGTATTTCTATTTTCCACCTGGAAGAAACTATTCCATGCTCTATGTTGTTTATCTCTCAAATTAGAATACTGTTGACTATTATCACAGTCATACATGCTAACCAGGATTGAAGGAGCTCTCCGCACTGCCACTAATTGTACATGCTTTGCCATTCACAAGTTGCTTGGCCAAGGAGACCAAAGGAAGATGTAATGCAAATCTTGGTATTTTCCCCAGGTTTTGAACCCTGGTGCAGGGCTATGCCAGCTGTTTGGATGGGATGACTCTTAGTGTATTTTCTTCTTCCGGAAGTTGAACCTGGTTTTTGTTTTTGTTTTTGTTTTTTTTTCAGTTAGCAAATCTAGAATACTAGTGTTGCCTCTGAATGCAGGTCACACAGGAATATTTTGCAAAGTACCTAAGGAATCGCACCAAATGTATATTAGCATTCCTGTGCAGAGGGAGAAAATCCATTTGGGAGATGCTCTCTGGTTATCCTTTAATCTTATATATTGTCTTCCCCAAAATTGGAAGAATGATCATTAACTTTGTTTATGATCATGGAAATTCTAAATCAACAATACTGATAACCCATTTCAAGCCCATATATTTAGCAAAATATATAAACTATATTAATATCAAATGTTGGTAAATACAAGGAAAAGGAAACACTTTCATTTTTTTTTGGAGTGTAGTACAGCAAAAATAATTCGATAAAAAATTGGAAATGTTTAGCAGAGATGAAGTTGCACATTCACTTTAACCCAGTAAATTTTCCCCTGGGTATATATGTTCAAATCCTTTCACACGTCTTCTCAAGAAGACATGAAGAAGAATGTGCATTGTATAATACTTTGTAATAACAAAAAGGAATACCCTTTATATTTATCAACATGTAACTATATTTTATTATAGCCATACAGTAGAATTTCATTACTTACCTATAGCTATGTAGATAATAACTTTATAAATAGAGACATATAGTGCACATTTAATTACCTCACAAATTCTGTGGACAAGTCTGGAAGTAGCTTATTTGGTTTCTGGAGCTATCTCTCACAAAAGTATAACCTAGGTTCAACTGAGGCTGTGGTTTCAGATCAAGATTCAATTGTGGGAGGATTCCACTTGCAAGATTGCTCAGTTGATTGTCAGCAAAATTCAGTTCCTTGTGCACTGTAGTATTGAGGGCCGCAGATTCTCTCTGGCTGTTAGTCAGAGTCCTCTCTGCAGCAGCTCACAACTGGGTAGCTGGCTTCCATCAGAATGAGCAAGCAAGGGAGGAAGAGAAGATGATCAAGACATAAGCCAAAACTTTCTCTGACCTATCTCATTATTTTTGTTTTGCTTTTTTTTCTAAAACAGGTCATTAGGGAGTGAGATCATTGGGAGTCATCTGTGGAAGTTGAATACCACATTTTCTAAGAGCAATTAAAATACTTGCACTAATGCTTCATTCCTCAATTTCCATGCATAGATGTTAATGCATAATTTTCAATATTGAATGAAAAAAAGCAAATAAGCAAATTGCAGAAAGATATATATGTATGGTATGATATAATTTCTATACCCACATTAACAGAAACATTCATTAGTGTGGTACATTTGTTACAATTGAGGTACACATATTGGAATATTGCCTTTAAGTGTGGATTATAATTTATATTGTACTGTACACTCTCTCCTGCACAATTTTGTACGTTATGACAAGATATATAATGGCCTGTATCTGTTGTAGCAACCTCATTCACGACAATTCCATTGTCCTGAAAATGCCCCCATATTACACCTATTTTTCCCCTTTCCCTTCCCTCACAACCTCTGGTGGCCACTGCCACCACATCAGTGATAAAGGTACTTCCATTGCTAGAATAACAATATGATCGAATAATAGTAAATCTACTCTAGTCTGTCATTCATTCCCTAATCCTTTGAATTTTGGGATGGCGATGCCCACTCCACCTCTAATTGAGAGGGGCTTAGATACCATGGACAGATGGATGGAGCCATCTTGCTTGCAGCTGCAGACTCTCTCTGTTCCTTGGGATGGTCATTGTCCATCATCATTTCCTTGTTAGTTGTTCTGGGTGAGTGCAATGAACTGGAGAGTAGGAGTTGCAATTCTGTTGAGATTCGGACCTGACTGACACATGGAAAGCCCAAACATTTATGTCTCTTGGACATAAACCTATCAACTCTAGTGCTTTAGATTACATAAGTGTCACATCAGAAATATTGGTGATTCCCATATACCCCACCCCTCCCACATTTTTCCCCATAACAACAATTTTCATTAGTGTGGTACGTTTTTGTTACAATTAATGAACACATATTGAAGCATTGCTACTAACACATATTGAAACATTGCTACTATCTTTCAACATTTGCTCTTTAGGGATATATCAGTAATTGTTATGTCCTATCCCCATTACTGTGGGGATATTTGCAGCAGTTCAGTTTGGGTAAATAAATAACTACAACTATTTTTCTAAATATGAATTGATTTCAAACAATTATTTAATATTCATTCTCTCATTTTAAGGGGACAGAGAACCTACTTTGGGAAAACTATTTGTTACTCTCACTGGAAAATATCCTTATTCTTAGTTTAGTAATCCAGGGTCCTAAGTTTTTTAGAGAGAGAGAGAACTTTCAAAAGACACATAATAGGTGAGAAATGACAGATAATAATACTTTATACTTATGAAGAAAGGATATTTATATTTATGAAAGGAAGAGATTTTTGTATTTAGTATTTATTAAAATATTTTGGATTGAATATGGGAAATATACTCTCTAGGAGATCCTGTATATAAACATGTAAGTTTGGGAATAGGTCTGTTTTGTTTTGTTGGTAAAGAGGTAATGTAGTGAAAGTAAATGAAAGGGACTGCTTAATAGCAAAAATATCTTTGACAACATACACAGAGACACAAACAGAATAAAGAGATAATTCCTCTACTTCATTTGTAATTTTGAAACAAAAACTGGACAAGAGTATCTTAAGAATGTTAAATCATAGGCCAGTCTTCCAAACCCAGATTAAAAGAGAAAACAACATAAAATAAACCACAAAATAAAATACTAACATTGTGAACATACACATTCAAACATATACATGGCTCATCTTAATCCAGTAATGTTTCTTTAACATTAAAAAACCTTGTAAAATTATTTGGCTGATTTTTATATCAAAGGATAAAAAACACGCACATGACTATCTCAATTGGTGTAAAAAATGGAGATATTTAAAACTAATTTTTAATGGAGCATTTAAAATAATTGGGAATAAAGATTGGTTTTCTTAATCTGATACAGTATAGTTACCAATAGCCTATAGGAAATAAAGTAATGGAGAAATGCAGAGCCTAGTCTCTTTAAAGAAAGAAATAGGGCAAGGTTTCTGCCAAATATGATTCTAATGGACACTGCATTAGATGTACTAGTCAACATAATAAGAAAAGAAAAGTAAAACAAAATTAAAAGGACTGGAAAGGAAATAAAAATGGTGCAGGCAGTGTACTTGATAACATAGAAAGAATTCTGCTAGACTACTGGCTGTGCACTTCACATACTGACATCATGGTTACCAGAGAACTCCAAAAAAAAAAAAAAAAAAAAGAGAAAAGAAAAACAGGGAGGAGGAGGAAGAGGAGAAGAGGAGAAGGAAACAAAGAAAGAGAGAAAAGTAAACTAAGAGGAAATTTAATTTTAAATCTAAAAATGCCTTTTAAAGGGAGAGGTTCAATAAGCCATCTAGAAAAATAACATGCAAATGCATTACAGAGATATATACAACATAATTGACACCCAAAAAATCTAAATAACAGAGAGATATGTTCATGGACAGAAATATGCTATAACAAAATGATAAATAATCTCGTACAATAATTTATATTTTCAGTGCAAATCTAAATATCCCAACAAAGGTTTTCATTGATTATGAACCTTCTGAATTTGTCAAAACCTAGTTGAAGTTAATTTGAAATTTTAAACTCAAAAAAAAAAAAAGAACTTTTTATTTGGAAAAGAAAAAAGTTGAGGAATTACCCTACCAAATATTAAGACTAATTAGAAATTACATTAATTCGATATAGAATTGAAAATTGTGAGGAAATACTTCAGTTAATACTACTAAGAAAATTGGATATCTGAATGGAAAAAAAGGTAAAGTTATATCCTTGGCTCATACTGCACTTAAAATTAAAAACACAAGAAGTTTCTCAAATGAATTAAAGAGCTTATGTGATTAACAAAACTATAAAACTTAGAGCTTATAGATGAACTGTTGTGATATTGAGATAAGGTAAAGATAAATCAGACCAACAAATACAACCTATAAATTTTAATGCATTTGATTTTATTACTTTTTAAATCTTCTGTGAGATGAGAGAAACTATAAAATCAGAGACTAAAGATGAGTGAATTAAAGAGAGAGGATAGGTACAATTCATGTCACTGACAAATAATTGACATAAAGAATGTATGAAAGCTATAGATCAAAAAGAAAAGGGCAAAAAATCTAATCCAGAATTGTCAAAGAAGTTCCACAGATCAACAGAAGGTCGTAGAATAAAGTAAACTAAATGTCCAATTATTGTATTATTAGTAATAGGACAAGAATATATTTTAACAATGATACCATTTCATTCCAGTGATATTGGGGGGGAAATCTAGTAACATGAAATGCCTAGGATGATGGGGAAACAGGACTTGTTATACATGTGCATGTCAGTTCGCGACTGATTGGAGGGTAAGTTCATGATTGGTTGAATTAAAAAATCATACAACCATTTCGGATACAATTTCACAAAACCTGGAATCTGAAGATTTACAATCTCACAACATCAGAACTTCTGTGGTTGATATCTAATCTGAGGAATGTGGAAATATTTATTGTTTGTACTTCATCTGTTTGTATTAGCATAAAAGTTGAATCAAACTAAGAATTCCTGGGTTTGAATATAAACTGTGTTTTTAATACCATAGTGCAGTAATATACACCAGTGAAAAGAAGTGAAGTGCATACTCATCAACCTTGAGGAATAAAAATTTCAGAATCTAATATTGAGTGAAGTACTAAAATTCTGACATTGAAATACAACTAATTCAATTCATTGCATTTAAAATTTTTAAACACACAAAATATTATATAGATGTGTATTTATACTATACTATAAATTCTTGATTGTTCATAAGAGCCATCAATACCACCTTGGGATGTTTCCCTTGAGATGAAAAGTATGAGAAGAGATAGGGGTTAAACGTTACTTGTATCTGTAATAATTTATTAGATTGTATTTTAAAAGGAAACAATCAGGAGAAAATAGGACAAAACATTACCTATTATTACTGTGTCATAGTTGTGTGTTCCATATTTATTATTTTTTATAATTTATACTTTAATATTTATTATTTGTTGAATTTAGAAAAAATTTTATTCACCATAAATTGAAGTTGGTTTAAAATTTTTTTTTTGCATTTTGAATGTTAAATTAAGCTTTAAATCACATGTGCATTTCAAAATATGTGTGTATTCTTATGCAATTTCTTAGATTAATATTAATGGTGGGCATTTGCTTCCCTGAGTAATTTCCCTGCCACTTGCCTCCCACAAAAAGCATTAACCTCTTTAAAGAAGTTAGTGTAGTACTAGAGGGTTTTAAATTATCACCTGAATTAAAAAAATAAAATAAAATATTCTTTGCTTCATTCTCAAATTGCTTATCATTTTAATATATTTAGAACCTATGTTTGATTTGCTCACATGGTTAGTATAGGTCCTAATAAGTATAAAAGTATAGCTGTTTTTTTCAAATAAGCTGCTGACTATGGTCATGGCAAATTTTTTACTTGAAGTGCCACGGGCAACAAATAATAAAATAAAAAATATTAATTATATAAAATATAAAAGTATGTGTAAGATTTCTACTAACAACTTATTTTCTATTTTACTTTTCTATTTTTTTTTTCTGTGCTATGGGTACTTCTAAGTGCTTTGCATTCATAAATTCATTTTATCCTCATAAAATCTTACGCCACAGTTCTTACAGATGAGGAAAAAAGAATCTCAAGGAAGTGAAATAACTTGTCTGGGTTCAGATAGCTAGAAAGTGGCAGTTCTGGCATTTACACTCTGAAAGTCTATCTTCAGAGATGAGCTCTTATTTCATTATGTCATTCATTTTGCATTTGAATACATTTTGTTCAGACGATATGAATCATCTGTTCCCTACTTAGTTCAACAAAATTTTTTTACTATATTCTTCTATCAGGCATTGTTCTTGGAATGGATAATATGGTAGTGATAAGAATTTTTAATACTCTAAAAATTGAAATGCTATCTCACATGTGTTTGTAAATCTATATTATTAAGCTTATCTAAATAATCACTTGTTTGGTTTTTGGAGAATGTATTAAATCCTGTAGATCAGCAATAAAAATGATATCACTAACATTATTTACCGCATATTATGTGCTAAGATCCATTCTAAAATTTGAGATATATAGGTTTATTTGAAACACATACAACTAGGAGGAAATTATTATCCCTACTTGCTGGTAAGTATGACACACAGAGATTTTAATAATTTTTTCAAAGCCTCAAGATATGTAGTGCCAATATTGTGTGATTGGGTTTTATTAGTAGTTGGCAATTGCATCAATTTTCAAAAAGAAAAAAAAAGATAGAATTTTAATTTTGGATTAAGGATTAATCAGTTTATTCTATGGTTATGTAGTCTATGTACTTTTCTTTTTACAAATATCTCATATTTTATCTAAAAGTATGGGTGGTATAAGTAGCCATATTTTTTATTGATATGAATGTCCTTCCATACAAGCATGAAAATTGACAACCCTATGCTTTTCCCCAAAATGTTGTAATTTGTATCTGTTATATGATTTTCCTGAACTAAGAAATCAGAATCTGGGACCTAAAGATCTTAAAGCGTCCCTACCTATCACACTCTGCTTTGATTCTAGAAAAACAAATACTATATTTTTATATTACCTCTTTTCTTCTCTCACCTCCATTTCCAGGTGAAACTATAAAAGTGAAAAACTATAAAGGTGAAAACTATAAAATTTGGGTTATTTATCATTCTAAATTGTATGCTGCAAGCATTTTTCTTTGCCATAATCTATTTTAAGTATTTTGTCATGATTGTATCTTGTTGTCCTCCAAAATATTCCCAGGTAATGTCAGAATAAAAAATTGGAAAATCTCAACCTTCCTAAAATTTTGTTTGTGATTTATAATTTAGGTAGATAACTATTGTATGCAGTATACTTAGGGCTGTTTCAGAATCAACACTTCTGATAATACCTGTGAAGTTTAGAAACATGGGCAGGACATCATTTACCAACTTTGTGTCCATAGTTCTAGGTGACAGACTCAAAAATCTCATAACAAGAGAAATGAGAGACTTGAAAAAATAATTTATGCAATTAAACAATATTTTTGCTCCATTGTGTGCTGAATGCTAAAATTTTGATGGCCTCACCTAATTGCCGAGAAATTAGAATGATGACAAGATTAGCGATTAGAAATTAATCATTACTAAAATCTTAGAAGTGGTATATTGATTTGCACTAAGAAAAATTTAAAAGCAAAATGCCAAAAGTACTCTGTTACCTAACTTTTGTAGCTATCAAGCTGATTTAGTAGATGAGGGGGCAGTAAATTAAAGAGCACTTTTCATGAAACAGAAATGTACATAGGACATGCAAAATATTGCCTAGTAAATTGAAATACTGTAAAATTTATATGACAGTTCTGCCTTTCATAATTTAATGGGCAAATTTTTGACAAAAACTTACAGGAATATATGTATTTTTATCATATACTTCCTAAGAAAATAGTATGAAATATGTACTTTTGGAGTATTTAAGACTATAAAATTAAATATAAGTACCAAAAGACTTGGCTTATTTTAACAACAATTTTATACCATAGCATGAATGTTGTGTTAGTCAGCCAAAGTGGTTCTGATGCAAAATACCATAAATCTGTTGGTTTTTATAAAGGTTATTTATTTGAGGTAGAAGCTTACAGTTACTAGACCATAAAGTATAAGTTACTTCCCTCACCCAAGTCTATTGCCAAATCTTTTGTTGGAGCAAGATGGTTGCCAACGTCTGCCAAGATTCAGGCTTCCTGGTTTCCTCTCTTCCTGGGGCTCCTTTTGTCTCTGGGCTCAGCTCCGCTGTTTTCTGTGAAAGGTCAGCTGTAGACTATGAGGCTGTCTAGGTTTTGCCTGTCCCCACAAGGCCAGCTGTAGACTAGTAGGTGAATGGCTTGTTTCTCTTCCTGGGTCCTTCTCTCTTTCCTCATGATCAGGCTCCTCTGTGTGCTTACTTCCTGGGGCTCCAGCTCAAGACTCCAGCATCAAAACTCCCACTCTTTCTTTACCATGTCTTTTACCTGTGAGTCCCCGTACTCCAAGGGGTGGGGAAGCAGCACCCTACTAATGTGACCCAATGAAAGCCCTAATCATAATTTAATCATGCCCAGTTACAGACCAGTTTACAAACATAATCCAAATCCTATTTTTGGAATTCATGAACCATATTAAACTGCTACAAATGCATATTATTATGGGCAATTGTTGATTAACAACTGTATCTGGTTCACTAGGTGTCATGGATAGTTTGGAATGGTTTAATCATGGTAGAAATTATTAAGGATCCAAAATTGAGAAATAACTTGTTATTTTCTATCTAAAAACTTGAATAATATACTAACTAAAGTAAATATCATATAGAATATTTTCTTTTGATTTGAGGAACAATCATGGGCAGATATTATTTATGGATATTATGTAGTTATTGCCATTTCCAACCAAAGTTAATGTATCAACTTTCCATCTACTTGGGGATAAAATGTTAGGTTAAGTTTTCCAAACAATTGATGCCTTAAAAGTGATGCTTTATTTGAGAAGTATGTAATTACCATTTACATGTATTTTGAATGTGTTTTCATATTTTATGACCACATAAACAATATACACTGAAGATAATAATTGTTTTATGTGGTTCTTCTTGTTGATTCATTGCCATTTTGAAAATTAACTTTGTTCCCTTAATGAAATCACAGTCTCCTTTTAGTTGACTCAGTTATCCCCGCGGCCTCACCTATTTAGCTTCTAACTCAGGACTACTCCTTTTCATATCTACCTTACCCTTACAATCTGCAGAATTTTTAAGATAATTTTAAGTCTTCTCTCCCTACTTAATTTGCAACGGAGTATAGACTCTATGATAATACCTAATTCTTAGAGAGTTTCATGAGGATCTTTCAGATGATTTAAGGTACTAGATTCCTGTCATGCTTAAATATAAACTAGTCATGTATATTTGAAATTTGTATTTCATTCATATTATATGAACTAATTGTAAGAAAAAAAATTCCAAACTTAAAATATATATGTAGACTGCATTTATATTCAAGTTAACAGGAAATAGAAAATTAAATCAAAAATTTTAAATGATAAATATATTAGCTTATTGGATTAATATTAGCAGTATTAATGATAAAATATTTGAACTAAATATCTATGTATCCCTTGTCAGAGGAATCAGTAAATAATTATCACAGTGTTTAAATTTTACAGCTATGTTTGAATATTGCTTAAGGTGCCATTTGATGGCAGTCATGACTTTAGTTTCAGAGGGTGGATTCTTTATCTTCTGGTGAAGAGAAGATACCAGCCATTGTTTTCCAGAGATATGGAACCAGCAGAACCAAAAAAGCAATGATAAAGTTAAATGGATAGATAGACAGACTTATAGATTATCATTTTAAGAAATTGGTTCACATGATTGTGGGGTGCAGGCAAGTCTAAAGTGTGTTGGGCAGGCTGGCAGCCTCGAATCTTGGCAATAGTTGGCATCACAGTCTTGAGTAAAGATTTCTTCTTTCCTGAGAAACTTCTGTTTTTAATCTTTAGGCCTTCATCTTACTGCTTGAGGCCTGCCAACATTCTAGCAGGTAATTTCTTTTACTTAGAGACAAATGATTGTGGATGTTAATCACATCTACAAAATACATTCATGGCAACTTCTACACTAACATGTTACCACACAACTGGTTATCATAGCCTAACAAAGTTGAAATGTAAAATTAACTATCACAATCTATCTCTTGACTTCCATCACCATCACATTAAATCATACTTATATTCCAAATAAAGACAATAAATTAGTTATCCTTCTGTCAAACATGATACATCTTTCCTGCATCCAACCAAAAATGCACTACCCCTTTCTGCAGAAGAGGTGGCAAACTGCTTGGGTAAATTTCACTCTTCTCCTTGATATCCTGTAATGTAAATGCGATAATATGAAGGTCATATAAATTATATGATTAGAAAACAAAGAGTGGAGAAAATAAAGATTATAAATATACACAAACATAATGTATACATATACACATAAATATGTATATATATTCTGCAACTGTTCATATGGTTGTAACTCATATTTGTAACTACCATTTTCGACTATCCATTCCATTTTCCCTTTAACCATTGCAAACACCTAACCTGGTCATGGTTTTTTCCTGGTAGGATGACCCAAACGTTCATTCTTAAATTGTCTGGACCATTAGTAGTCCTATATGGATTGGGTTGTTATAGTTTCCCATTGACTTTCGTCACAGGACATGGTAGTATTAAGAGACCATCTAAGGAAACTTATGTATTCCAAACATACTCTTCCTTACTTCTATTGGTTAGCAACTGTCCAATATCCCATTGGAAATCAGAACCAATCTCCCCAGCCATAAAGTAAGTCTTCTTTTTCACTAATGATTCAGAGGCATGAAGAATACAAAGTGATCAGGTAGCTGTTTTCACTTCCAGTTCAAAGGAATCATTGCTGTGTCTCTAGATGGAAGAAGCTTTCCTCCCATTGAAACAAAGACCACTCGAACATCAGAGAATAAGGTCATAGGGATAGGAAGCTAACGTCTGCTTTTGGATCATGGTGTTATTCCTATATCCACCCTTTATTCCTGTACCTATAGAGTCCTAGATAAGGAAGAAAGAGCATTATACATTTCACATTGATATAGAGAATATACATATCCTGGAGAATATTGACCCAGCCTTATAAAATATTGCCACATACTTGGCACTGTAATTGAATCTTCAAAAGACCATTCCATCATTCAGTCAAGTCAGCTGCTTCAAGATGCTGGGAACACGCTAAGACCATTGGATTCTGTGAACTCAAACCCATTTCCAAACATCTTTTGCTGTACAGTGAGTTCCTTGATCAGAAGCAATGTGTTGAATATCATGATTGTGGGTAGGGCAATTTGTAAGTCCAGAGATTATAGTTTTGGCAGAAACATTACATGCGTGGAAGGCAAATTCCTATCCAGAGTGTTAGTCCAGTAAGAACAAAATGTTGTTGCTTCCCTGATGAAAATGGTCCAATGCAATTAATTTGCCATCAGGCATCTGACTGATCATCCTGAGGAATGGAGTCATATTGGGGGCTCAGTGTTGGTCCCTGATGCTGGAAGATTGGATAGTTAGCGGTAACTATAGACAAGGTGACCTTATTAGTGGAATTCCCTGCTCTGAGGCCATTACGTAAGTTCTACCCCCATGACTATTTTGTTTGTGACCCCATTAGGCAATGAGAGAAGTGGCTTGAAAAAGATCCTGACTGTTACCATCAGAGCAAGTCATCCCATCCGCTTGATTATTAACATCTTCTCTAGAGGTCACCTTTTGATGATAAATTACATGATATGCAAATACCTTTACAAAATTTTGCCCATTTAGAGAGGTCTATCCCCATACATCTTCTCAAAGCTCATTATCAGTAATATTTCAATTATGTTCCTTTCACATCCCTGACCATCCAGACAAACCACTGGACAAAGCCCATGCACTGGTATACAAATGCACATCAAGCTATTTATCCTCCCAAGCAAAATGAATTACCAAGTATACTACTCAAATTTCTGCCCATTGGGAGGATTCCCTTCACCATCTGTCCTACAAGAATGCTCAGAAATGGCCTGTAATGCTTTTACATCTGTCCACTTTTGTGTGGTACTTGCATACCACACAGAGCCATCTGTTAACCAAGCATGAATTTTTTCTTCCTTAGTCAGTTGATCATAGGAAACACACAGAGAGGCCTTAGGTTCAGTCAGGGAGAGAGAAGGTAATGTAGCAGTAGTTGGGAGCATGGGCATTTGGTCCTTTTCCTCATATAACTTACTTTTGCCTTTAGGGCCTGTTTGATTCCAATATTGTATATACTACTTTCATTTGATGATGGAGTGCTGTGGTGTGAACCCATATTTATAGCTTGGTGGGTCAGAGAACACTCATTTCATGAAAGGAAGCTCAGGTGTCATGATAACTTGTGTGGCACATGATTAATCATTGAATCTCTACTAATACCCAGCAGCAAGCCAAAAGCTGTTTCTCAAAAGGTGAATAGTTATCTGAAGAAGATGTCAGGGCTTCATTCCAAATTCTTAAGAGTCTGAACAGTAAATCATATGTGAATAACTGCCGAAGGCTCTTAATAGGAAATCTAACTGCCACTGATATTTCAAGCACCATTGGATCTCCTGGATTATGTGACTTATGGCCCAAGTGGAAGAACAGCTTGCACAGCAACCTAGACTGTTTCAGATCCTTCTCTTGTTCTGATCTCCACTCAAAACTTGCAGCTTTTTGGGTCACTCAATAAGTGGACCAAAGTTGTTCACCCAAATGAGGAATGCTTCCTCCAAAATCCAAAGAAGTCCATGAGAGTTGTGCCTCTCTTTTGGTTGTAGGTGGTGGCAGAGGCAACAACTTATTGTTCTCCTTAGAAAGGCTAATTCAACATGCCCAATACCGCTGCACCCTTATAAATCTGTGCCCTTAGAAATTTCACTGAGGTAGAAGAAGACTGGAAATTTTTTTTCAATGGTATCAGGGTCAGGGAATGAGCCTGGAACCTCCCATGTGGGAAGCAGGCATTCAACCACTTGAGCCACATCTGCTCCTGACCCTGGGATTTTTGTTGAATTTATTTCCGTCCTCTGACAAGCAAATATCATACCAATAAGTCTAGAATAGTTGCTACTTCTAGCTCAATATGTCCAATCAACATAATGTATCAAAAGCAATGGACTAGTGTGATGTCTTGTGGAGGGAAAGATGATCAAGATCTCTATAGACTAGATTATGATATAGGACTGGAGAGTTTATATATCCCTGAGATAGGACAGTGATGGTGCATTGCTGTCTTTGCCAGCTGAAAGCGTACTGTTTCTGGTGTTCTGTTCTAATAGATAACTGAAGAAAAATAAAAACAAAAACATTTGCAAGCTCAATAGCTACATACAAGGTAACAGGGGAAATGTTAATTTGTGTAAGCAATTAAACCACATCTGACACAGCGTATACAATTGGAGTTACTATCTGGTTAAGTTTGTGATAATCTATTGTCATTCTTTAAGATCCATCTGCTTTCTGCAAATGGCTAAATAGGAGAGTTGATGGGTGTATTAGTCAGCCAAAGGGGTACTGATGCAAAATAACAGAATTCTGTTGGCTTTTATAAAGAGTGTTTACTTGGGGTAGAAGCTTACAGTTATCAGGCCATAAAGCATAAGTTGCTTCCCTCACCAAAGTCTATTGCCACGTGTTAGGGCAAGATGGCTGCTGATGTCTGCCAAGAGTTCAGGCTTCTTGGGTTGCTCTCTTTCTGGGGCTCTGGTTCTCTCTGGGCTCAGCTGCTGTGCTCTCTCCACAAGGCCAGTGGTAGACTATCAGGCTAATGGCTCTGTCTCTCTCTCTGGGGCTTCTGCCATGTCTAAGGAGCTGTCTTTATTCCTCTGTGTTCTTCTCCTTTGTGTTCACTTCCTGGGCTCCAGCTCAAAACTCCCAACTCCTATCTTTGCCAGGTCTTTTATCTGTGAGTCCCCAACCAGCAAGGGGTAGGGACTCAACATCTCACTGAAGTGGCCCAATTAAAGCCTTAATCATTATTTAATCAAGTAAAAGTAAAACCCTGTGGATCCTAAACACTCTAATATACCCACAGGAAAAGACCAGTTTACAAACATAATCCATATTTCTTTTTAGAAGTCATCAATAATAACAAACTGCTAAAATGGGTATGTGGGGTGGGAATTACCCACCCCTGAATCCGTCAAGTCCTTGATGGTGGTATTAATACCTAAGGTTCCTTAGGAATGCATTATTGCTTTTACTGTATTTTTTTCTAGGTAGAGGCAGTTCTAGTGACAACCACTTGGGCTTTCCTAACTCCTCAGGTTGCAGAACCAATGTGGGGATTCTGTCAGGTTCTGGTTGTGTCTATTTAAATTGCAAATTATGGAACTGTGGAAATAAGCATAGAGTGGATTCAGGGATGCACTGAATCCACTGTGAGAAGTAGCTGGGTTAAACTCCTCCATTGATCACCTGACATCCACAAGCCCGTAATCTGACTGACAGAAGATCGTGATATTTTGGATCACCCGGAATTGGCATCATCTCAGAGTCAATGTCTAGAAAACCAATAAAATTCTGATTATTTAGTTGTCCCCAATACATAATAACCCTGGTAAAAGTTGGTGGGTCACTTAGAGGAAACTTTTGAGGAAGATTAATTATATTAAGTTTTGGCAGAAGCAGTGTTTTTCTCAAGGAAATTCAGACTTTTATTCAAGGACCCTGGCTCAAGTCTGAGAGTTGATTGGAGGTCCATGACTTCCTCTTTGTTTTTGTGATTTAAGTTAAATTTCTGTTCATATGACCGAGAATTCTTCTACCAATACAAATCAAGTAAGAATTTATTAGACTGCTCTTCTATCTTTCTTCTAGAGACACCATTATCAACACCGTAGATTTCTGTCAGACTATTCTGATTACTGCTTTGACTCCACTGTCCATTACAATAATCATACCCACTGTATCTTTTCACTTGATTAACTCCATATCTCCCCTACCATGCTAGCATTCAAATTCCACATTGAATTTAAAGATCCCATTTTGGTGGTAACTGTTCCATCTCTAATTTCAGATCTTCATAGAAGAGAGGCCATAGAGCTCTTCAAGGATGCTGAGCCTCCCCTCTCAATTTATTCCCCATAGTCTTGGTTAGAGGTATGTCCTCTTAACCTTTCTGGGGTGGATGAGCTGGTCTTATATGATAAATACACTTTAATATTCTGATCTCTCTAAAACTTTTGGTACCTTCTCCTAAAGGAAACCAAAACAGTCCTGTAATTTCTGCTTTGTTATAGACCACCTTTTGTTCCTTCTTTCAGCCATCCAACCATACACATTGTTTGAACACTTTCTAACCCCTTGAGCTAAAACTTGATTCCAGAATCTCTGCTTGATCCAATTTTATGTTCCTTCCACCATTATCCTACATCATTATTATTCATTCCCACACATATTCCCTAGACTCCTGTCTATATATATTGGAAAAATCACACAGTTCATTTGGAGTATATGCATCTCTTCATGGATAATGTTTATGCCCCACTTTTTAGGGAATAATGGAACTTGAGTCTAATTATTGGTCTAGAAACAATGAAGGGTGATGGGGGTGGATCCTGAGGAGACATAGCACTGTGTTGAAAGGCAGATACCTCAGGGCAGGCTGTTACAATTTCCTTAGGAAAACCACAGTTCAATTGTTATGTATTCTCAAAAAAGAAATGTGGATATACTTATTGCTCTTAAAAATTTTACTAATATTGCTCTAAAATAAATGTATTACTATTACAAAATTAATAATCACTGCTAGAATAGAAGGTATAGATGTATAATCAATAATATGTCTATTCATTTGTTAACAGTTTATTATACCAGAACTCTGCTGGGCTCTGGAAGTACCACACTCAGTGAAAAAACAAAACAGCAACCCTGCCTTCATGAAGCTTTCAATTTTAACAAAGAAGACAAGTAGTAAGAAAATGGGAAAATAACGTGCAGTGTTATGAAAACTCCAGGACACTATGTGACCCTATAATACAAGCATTTAACTTAGTTTGGAGGCAGAATCTGGGATGACAACTTGTAAGAAAATATATGTAACATATATTTACCTATATTTTAAATGGATACATTTATGTGAAATAAATTTAAACTAAATTTTTACATTTAAAAATAAATTTAAACCAACTTAAAATTTGACTGAACTCTTTCCTAGAGAGCATTTGAAGCATTGATTCATTCCTAATAAAACGTGTTATGCATTAAAGTAATCCGTGAAAATAAGATGTTGGTTTTCAATTTCAAAATAACATTATTCAGTGATGAAATTTCTTATTTGCACATTATACATAGTGTGAACCACATGTGCACTTTTTTTCCTAGCAATAATATTCTCTTAGCCCAAGCATTCCCTAATACTTAATGAGTGTCTGGAGTGGTAGGTGCTTTTAAGCAGAGCGGAGGAACCTTGTCCTATAGAGTCATTACCTTACAGGAAGTGCCTGATCAGAGGTCATTATGGCTGTTACTATGCTGAGAATATATTAATGAATGATGAATAAATTTCTCAGTAGCTTCTTTTCCAATTTAAGTAGATATTTAGTAATACGTAAATTTCAGCTAACCATATTTTCGTTCCATCTTTTACTTTTATGGTATCTATTTTTATAATGGCCTAATGTCCTTTATAATATTTTCCAGTTTTAAAAGTGAAACATTGTAACAACAGAGTTTTCAAATAATTTCCAAATATCCATCTGGAAAGTCAATATAGGACATAAAATCGAATTTGTCATGCAGTTTTTCTTAGGTGATCTTATGGAGGAGGTATATAGGCACAAAGAGGAGATTTAACATGATTTATAACATTAAATGCGCTTGGTTAATAAAGAAATAAAAGTAGGTTTATCTTTATGCCTTTTTTACTTATTCAATTTTATAGAAATCTAATGAAAGAATTTCCATATTTAGTATTTTAATGTTGGCAAGGATGTAGTAATTGGGATTGAAATATTTCAAGAACTTTGCAAGGAAATTTAATACATAGGTTTATATATTTCCTCTCTTATTGAACAATCTCAACATTGTTTTTTTTTTAAGATTTATTTATTTATTTATTTATTTGTCTCCCCTTCCCCCCCCAACCCCAGTTGTCTGTTCTCTGTATCTTTTGCTGCATCTTCTTTGTCCACTTCTGTTGTTGTCAGCGGCACGGGAATCTGTGTTTCTTTTTGTTGCATCATCTTGTGTCAGCTCTCTGTGTGGGCGGCACCATTCCTGGGCAGGCTGCACTTTCTTTCCCACTGGGTGGCTGTCCTTACAGGGCAAACTCCTTGTGTGTGGGGCTTCCCCACGCGGGGACACCCCTGTATCACGGCACTCCTTGCGCGCATCAGCACTGCGCATGGGCCAGCTCCACACAGGTCAAGGAGGCCCAGGATTTGAACCACGGACCTCCCCTGTGGTAGATGGAAGCCCTAACCACTGGGCCAAGTCTGCCACCAACATTGTTTATTATGTTTAATATGTAAATTACCTTGATCAGCTTTGAAATTTGTAAATACATTAGTATTTGTAACTAGTTCATTTTATTATTTATATTAAATCGAGTACATTAATCATGAAGCTCTCCAGAAATATCTAAAATTATAAAATGAAAATGGTGTGAGTGCAACCCTAAATTAATTAGGGTTGTTACTATTCTATGTAACAGGAAAGTCTAATAAAACTGGCTTACATATGAGAGGAATAAATGACTCACCTAACTTTAATATATTTAGGTATGGCTGGTTGTAGTTGAGGCTTGATCCAACAACTTAAACTCAGCAGGAAATTCACCCCTTTATCCCCCCACTATTGTTTGCATAGTTAATTCCAAATCTACATAAAATCTCAGCTCAAAGTTAAGGAACATGAGAAACAATCTCAACCCTTATTCTTACTGGACTAGATCAATTCCCCTTGTTAAATGCTCTCATAGTAAACTGTGATATAACTTGATTTTATTTATTATTGTTACCATTAATATTTTCTATTCTTGGTAGTAGTAGTAATAGTTGTAGTATAGTTATTAATATTTATAATGATTTATTTCCTTGACTAACTATTTACTTGTTTTGTTTGCTAAAAGCTACTGGGAGCAATATACCAGGATAGACTTTCATAATGGGAATTTATTAGGTTAAAAACTTATAGTTCTGAGGCTGTGAAATGTCCAAACCAAGGCATCAGCAGAGATACTGTGAGAGATAACTCACTGATGAACAGCCACAAATGATCTTGGACTTCTGTCACATGCCAAGACAAAATGGTGGCTCTCTGGTCTGGGTCTCTGCCTTTCCACTGCAAAAGCTTGCTTTCTCTCAGAGTTCAGCTGTGGGCAATCAGGCATCTAATTCATTTTTTCCCCTCTCCTCTGGGCTTTGTCTCTTTAGCCTCTTGGGGGCCTCTTTTCGTGCCTCTGTGTTCCACTGATTCTAGCCTACTGTCTGCAGGACCTCTACCTCAACCTCTCAGGCTTCCTCTGTCTCTGCCACTTTTTCTCTGTGTGTCTCTGCTTTCAGTCCTCTGTGTTTATAAAGGACTCCAGCAAGAGGATTAAGACCCACCCCTACTCATGCCTCACTGAACCAATCCAATAAAAGTTCCCTTAACGGAATCCAGTTCAAAGAGTTCCACATCTAAGGACACAGATTAACTTTAAGCATATGATCTTTTCTAAAATCCACAAGCAGCTTCAATCTGGCACACTTGTCTACCTCACTAGACTAAATAATAATGATATTAGTAATAATAATAATAATACCCCAGAAGTCAGAAACCTTGTTTCTTCTACCTATATTTCTTTCCCATCATTATCTAGGTGCCTGGCACATCATAGGCATGTAATATGATAAATGGAAGATCTGAGTGAAAACAAGCATCTAACACCATTCCTAAAACATAGAACAACCATGAATATGGTTACCTTGACTTTTCCTTTACTTAGACCTTTATTTATACATTCTATTTCATCATTGTATTGGCATACTGAAATTCTATACTCCATGAAACTTTCATGACCATCAAAGCAAAATGATAATAATTAATAATAATTGTCCCATGGCTTTGAAATCCCATAAAATAATATCTATGAAGAATATTGATCATAGTAAGCATTATTGTTTACTCATTCAGGATGTATCTCTACTAAATTACAGCTTAGAGGAATAATTGTGCCATTTGTCTTTTATTTCTCTACCATGGAGAATTCATCAATATTACAGCTATTAATATGTATTTTTGAGTTAATGAATAAATTAAATGAAAGATGTGCTCCTCATTTTCAGAGGCTCCATGCTTTTTACAGCTATCAGTGTCTTCTTGCAATGTAAAAAGGATTTGCAGTTAATGTTCTACAAAATTGTTTTTAATCAAATTTGTACAAACTAAATAATATGAAAGATTACCTGCTTTTAAAATTACCCTTTAATAAATAATAACATTTTGTTAATGGTCTCCCAATATTAAATAAAATGAGGTAAACCCAATTCTTTTTTAATGATGCCAAGAATATCACAAAAATGAAGTTACTTATTAGTCAACGTCACAGGTTCTCTTTTCCATGAAGTCCAATCTCAAACAAATCATTAGGTATGTAAAATCTAAAAAAAAAATTGTGGTTCAGCTACATAATAGATATGCAACATTGGTAAGTACTAAACTCAATGAGATATAAAATTAAAGTGATTCCCTATGTTTTCAGATCTGGTCCTTTTAAAAAATCTTTTGTGGGAGGTTTTAAATATTTGAATACTTATAACCATAATAGGTGGTATTATCAATTCTCATGTATGAAAGAAAATGTATTTTCAAAATAATTTATATTGCATCTTTGTATTTATAACTAATTTTATCTTCATTTATGAGCCTTAATATCACTACGAAAACATTGAGTACAGTGCTCTGATCAAATAATTATTTATACAAACTAGTCAATTGTTTCCTACTTGTATAGGTACTTTCAAAAAAATCTGTTAAACTTGAGGGCCTTTGGATACTTAAACTTATGACACTAGACCATTAATAAAATGCCTTATTTGGAATTGTTGTCCATGGCATGTAAGATAATCTATTAAACTTACATAATAGTAGCAAACTCTCAGTTCCAAGCAATATCCACAGATACCATTCTGTGTGTGTGCATTTTGCCAATAAAATTTGGAGTCTTCGTGTTTTTCCTATTACCCATATAATGATTAAAAACAAAGAAAGAAAGAACAACCGGAATCTTTAACCCAGGCATTTTGGTAGAGTTGTAAGTTAGGATAGAAAACTGGGCTTACATAGCCAATTCCTTGACATTTTTCTGTTTTCAAAATTTCTTTCTGTTTTTCTTTCTTTTCCTTTTTTTCTTCTTTTTTGTTTTTTGTTTTCTTTTTTGTTTTTCTTTGAGGGCCAAACCTGTTTGCTTCAGAGTTCTACTCATTATTTCTATCTCTATTTCTGGTGATTTTGCCCTTCAGGTTATTAATTACTGATTGATATTTAATCCTATTTCTGAAGGCATACTGTTGGTATTTTCAGGAGAATGAACAGAAAGAATACAGCTGTAATGGGCATGACTGCCTAATTCCATAATCCTTTCATTAGTCAGGCTTCCCATTTAGTAGAGTGTTTAATCCTGCAGTGAGCCCTGAAGGATCAGTTCATATTGCCACTGTGGTTTTTGAATTTTTTAAGGTTTCATGTCATTACATCTTCTGAGGAAAATCTTACATAACGACTTTTTGTAATCATAAATACTTGACCATTTTCATTGTGGAATACAATGTACGTTTTGAACAAAAGGACTACAGGAAAAGAGCAATTATATAATTACATATAAAAAGAAGAAAGCATATCAAAATGAAATCACAGAAACGTTTATAATCATGACCATGTCACTGTTGAGTTATAAATTTAATTTTGAAAATACAGTTTAGTAACTAATTAAATAGAATGTGGTTTTTCAATTTTGTTTTTCCTCTTAACTTTGGTGTTTAACTCAGGCCTGCATCAAAGCAGTCTTCAAGAAGAGAAAACATGTAAAAATAGAATCTTTAGTCTTTTTAGTAACAAACATTTGGAAGATACTCTTTCTTGTAAAGAACTAGAATAAGATGGCCACTTTCCCCTGACATAATTAACTGGCATTTCAGAGAGTTGTTTACCTCAATTCCCTGAGGTTGTATAGTGCAGCTCCTCTAATATCGATTACAATACTGATAAAGGTTTCAATGGTGGGGTATAATCCACTCACAGAAATTCCTCTCCGTGTGTCATTATAGTAGATAATGGAGGCATTTGTAATCTAGATAAAATTGGACTAAATGAAATTAGATTTCCAATTTCTTTCATATGAGAATATTTCATAAAGTTGTTAGCATTTATTAGGCAATAAACTGGAGGGTTGACATAATGCAAAACAGAGAAGTACATAGAGCTCCCTCATCTCCTTTAGCTTTAACTCCATATTGTTTTTTTTTTTATTCAAATTAAACATTTATACAAGCTGCAAAATGAGATGTTGGGCAAGCTCAATGCTAAAAGGGGTGAAGAGGAAACTTCTCTGAGGTATTTGCAACCTATATTAAAAATATGTAAAATGTTTCTGTGTGAAAGGGGAGAGAATGTGTGCCACCACACCCATCTTTAGATGGATGCTCATCCAAGGAGACATCTGGAGCAGAAAAATTTAAAAGAAAACAGTGTCCCTGATGGAGGAAACATTAGGCAAACACTCTGTTACCCATAATCTATATATAGTATATGAATGTTTGCAATCAGGAAGTGTTCATAAAAATGATCGTCTCTTAAAAACATCATTGTACATACTTGATAATGCCTCAGTGTTTTGATGGTTCAATGTTAGGGTGGTATTAGTAAAACGTAAAGCTTTCTGTTTTTAAGCATTGAATTTTTCTTCTTTTTTTTCTTTAGGAGGTACCAGGGATTGAACCCCAGACCTTGTACAAGGCAAGCAGGCACTCAAACCACTTAGCTATACTTGCTCTCTAAGCACTAAATTTTAAGGGATCGTATTTACAATCTAATAAACCCCTCTTTATAACTTTTATGTGACATGATAACAAAATTATTGGCCATTCAAAAATAAAATTTAGAGACTGATTTCCCAAAAGGTATATTTTTTACTCCCATCCATCTGTCCCATGGGATCAGTTAGAGGCATCGCCATTCCAGAATCCTCAGAATTGGGGAATAAACGATAGACTAGAGTAGACTTACAGTTATTCTACTATAGATTTATTGTTATTCTAGCAATGGAAGAACTTTTATCATTGATGTGGAGGCAGTTGCCATTGGAGAGTCTGAGGAGAGGGAGAGGGAAAAATAGATGTAATATGGGGCATTTTCGAGACATTGGAATTTTCCTTAATGACATTGCAATGACAGGTAAAGGCCATTATACATCTTGTCATAACTTTACAAAATTGTGCGGCAGAGAGTTTAAACTAAAATGTAAACTATAATCCACACTTAGTGGCAAAGCTCCAATCTGTGTTCATCAATTATAACAAATATACTACACTAATGAAGGATTTTGTCGATGTGGGAAAGTGTGTATGTGTGTGCGGGGAGTGGCACATATGGAAATCCCTTACCTTTTTTATGTAACATTTGTGTAATCTAAGTATCTTTTTAAAAATTTTTTCAAAACTATGGTAAAAAACAAACATGCACACATTGTCTCATTATCCAGTCTTATATTTCTAAACGCCTAAGCCTCCCAGACTTTGTAGACTTTAAATGGAACTCTCCTAACATGTAGAATAGATGGAATTTAATTTAAATACAGTTAATGGAATGGCATTTAAAATATTTTGGTCAAAGATACTTTAAAATCATTATATATTTAAGCAGATTATTTTGGACAATCTCATGTCTTTTTGTTCCCTTCCAAATTTTATCCAAATTGCTCCCACTCCCTCATTCACACACACACACACACATACAAACACAAAACTACTATCACCTACCTTCTATTTCTTCGAGAAGTGGCATTTGGGCTAAATATATATTTTAGTGTTGTAAAAAGACTTTACTGAGAAGTGGTAAAAGCAAGATGAAAATTAAAACTGTTCTAAATGGGACTATGTCATGTGCTGAACCATTTTTTTATCCATTTATGAATTTTAAAGTTTGTCCTCTGGTTACATCTGCACTGAAAAGGTAATGTGCAAAATCATAAATATTTTTCCCAAATGTTCTGTGGGTCTTAGCTGCTGTGTGGATTACCTACTAATAGGATTTGCAAACTGTCACAGCAACAACAATAACAAAAATGACTTTTTAAAAATTATATATTTTTCTTTTGGAAAATATTTCTTCTGACCTTAAGAAAATCATAGATCACAGATGGTTTTCTTATCAGAAAAGACATTGTTTACAACATTCCAAATTATGTATAGTATTTTTATAGTTCATATAGACTGGTCCTATTTACTGAAGCTTCACCATTCTCCCAGGAAGTATATAGCAGATAGTTATATTTTCCATATTTTATAAATTATGGATTAAAAATCTGATATGCTAATTAATTTGGCCATGCTCACCCAAAATGTGTGATGGAGTTCAAGCTGTAACACAGATTTATTCAATCTAAATTGCATGTGCTTCATCCCACTACATAAGGGCAGATGGTAGAGAGGGTTCTAATGACAAGCTGTTTGGGAAATTTTGCCAACTCTTTTCATGCAAAGCACTTGCTAGGCTGTAAAGGATTTATTCTAGGTAATTTAAGGAACTGAAACAAAGGTTCTGATTTATTTATTTTAATATAATCTATTATTAGTACAAAAACATTTACACTTCTTAGTTTATTGGTTGTTTGCTTAGAGAGTATTGTGATTGGGATCATTAAACTTTGGTCCTCAGAAATTCCAAAATAGATTTCATTATTAGGTAAGCTACTACAATAGTTGATGGTATAGTACAAGGAGGAAGAAAAAACTCTTGCATCTGTGAAAATAAGCTCTTTCTAGAAATCTAGGTGGAAAGCTTGCAGGCTAATTTGTCAAATAAAGATTCAGAAATTATAAAAATAATGGGTGTGAGAGAAACACTAGAATTAGATATTAGTTTGGGCATGTCGCCTGCTATTAAATGCAACTGTTGAGCACCCATTATGTTCCTGGAAATGTATTTGGTGGCAGGAATATAAATATAACATATTCAAAGTATACAGACAAATGTTTACTGATTTCTTCATAGTTGAGACATATTAATAGTTAAGTAATAATAAATCCTAAATGTTTAAGTAGGAAATGAGGTTACTGAGTCACTGGGAAGGGAAGGAAATGTATAGGAAGTAATTGTAGTGTGCCAATCAGAATAGAATTGAGCAGCAGGAAGAAAGTTTGAAGAAAAGTATAGAGAAGTTAATCGTGTTCAATGGATTTTAGGCTGTCTTACAACAAGTAATAAAATCAGATTTTATTCTTATTCCTATAAACTAAGGTATTTTAAATTCCTAAATTGTTACTTCATGGAAGTAATTGAGAGAAAACACAGAGATTTCTAAAAGAAAAACTGACAACCGATAGAGTAGATATTAATACTTCCAACAATTTACAAACCAAAGAAACTCTCCAATGTCAAGGCAGGAAATGTTTGCATCAATACTGCTATTAATAAAGAGCAAAAATCTCAGAACTGGAGGAGAAAATAATTTAGCATGCATAGATATATTCCAGAACATCTAAGAAAGAGTTGCATCTTGAAAAAAAATCATAAAATACTCTTCATTTTTGGTAGGGGAATTATTACAGCCCATGAAGTTTAGAAGAGATTCTATTGTTGCTGATGGAAAAGTATTTTCTTCTGTTTATGAGTTTTTCAAGTTTAAAACTCATACACATGTAAAGGCTAACCAGTTGATAAGTATTAATTTTTTTTTTTTTAAGATATCTTGAGAAGAAAGCCTCTGAAGCTGCTTGCCATATTACATTTGGCTAGCTTTGGCTTCGTTACTCACATCTCTCTTCACATTGGTGGGAACAGTTGTACAATCACGTTGTACTATCAATAGTCATCTAGCTTAAGGAACCATGTTGCTGAAAAGAAATCAAGGCTATTGGCAAGCAATTACATGCTGCAGAACGTGGAAATATAAATATCTGGCACATTTAGACTTCAGAGTCCATTCAGTAGAAAAGGCAAAAAGTACACATGTATTTGGGAGTCTTGTGACAGAAAGAATAGAGAATAAGGGATAGGTCTAATTCAAGGACAGTGGAGATAGATTTTGTCTTTTCATAAACAATAAAGGATGGAGACAAATGAAGGGCAATGGTTCTAAATCCTTGATACACATATGAATCACTTGGGGAATCCTTTTTAATGCCTAGGTGCCTTCTCAATATTCTGATTTAATTGATGGGACCCAAGACTGTTATCTTTCAAAAGCTTCCGAGATGGGTGATTTAATTTGCAGACAGGGTTGAAAACTGTTAACCAAGATGAGGAAGTGTATTTACTTACCTGAGTATTAAATTAGGACCAGGTTTTAGGTTGGAGACAGTCCCGGAATAAGGAACAAGGAATATCTTTTTTCCTGCTTCTCCCAGAACTTTCATCTAGCCAGGCATGTTTTTCCACTTTTCTATGTGCCACCTGTATCAATCATCACCAGGTCATTCCGTGCATATACAATCCTCAAAGGATTAACTTTTCCCTCCCACTACCTTCATTCTTCATTCAGAGATCATATGTCATCCTCCTCTCTCAATATACTGCACTTATCACTCCCATTCTCTGGATAATAAATGCCTAACTCCTTTTTTCTTCCTTGTACTTTTTCAGACTTGAAAGACATTGTCTTACAGTGATGCGATTAAATCAACTAGATAAAAAAATCCAGAAACACTTTGACAACTGGAGTGCTTTCTGGTTGTAAATTTTATTAGTTTTCTAGGGCTGCCTAACAAATTACCACACACCTTTGGCTTAAACAACAGAAATTTATTTGTTCACATTTCTGAAATCTAGAACTTGAAATTAAGGTCTTGACAAAGCTATGCTCCTTCTGAAGACTCAGGGACGAATGCTTCTTATTTCTTCATAGTCTCTAGTGATTCCTGGAAATCTTTGGTATTCCTTGGCTTGTATCCCTATTGCTGCAATATCTGCCTCTGTCTTCACATGGTCTTTCCTGTGTGTTTCCATGTTCTGTCCTCTTCTAATAAGGACACCAGTCAATGGATTTAGAGCCCATCCTAACTCAATATTACCTTATTATAAACTAATTCATCTAATAAATACATCTGCATAGATTCTGTTTCCAAATAAGGTCACATTCTGAGGTTCTGGGTAGATATGAATTTTGGGGGAGACACTCTTTAACCTCACACATATTGTTAATTGAATCAAAGTCAACTTCATGAATCATAATTTTTACTGTAATTTTTCATTAAAAAATAATACCTTGATTATTAGGATACCATACATTAAAAACAATAAAACAATAGTTCGCATAAACATATATTTATATGTATCTTTATATGTATATATAGCCTTCTTACCCATGCACTTACTGTTTTCCACCCCACTTAACTCACCCTATTTTCTCTAATCCTGATGCCAGAGATGGAATTGAATAGGTCGTATACACACCCATATATATCCAATCCCACCACACCTATATCACCAGGGGCTATTTCTTCATGATTCTTCTCAAGTTATACCTTCCCAACACTGACGTCTCTCCTTTGTCTTCACTCACAATTCTAATATCTAGAAATGCATTATTTTCTAGAACTGCCTTGTTTAAGCAACAGAAGATATTCTAAATGTGTATGTAGTTGGTAACAAATATATTACGAACAAACAAACAAGGAAACAACTACATAACTAGAACACAATGTGATATATTCAAGGAATCTATTATCTAGAGAATGGGAGTGATAGGCTACCATACTTGCTAGAGAGCTGCTTTTTCCTGCTATCCTAGACAAGGTGAGTGCCAAATCTCTAGCTCCCTGTATCCGAATAGAACACTCCCAACACTTGCTTTTTTTTTCTTTGTAACATTAAAAAAATATGAGGTCCTCATATACCTCCCACCCCCCTCAAGGGTCGTGGAGGGTGCTTCCTTCAGTTTGATTCAACTATTTGACTGAAGCCTTGGGAATCAGCCATCCCTTCATTCAAGAAGAGGATCTCACCCATGGGAGAAGGCCTTGATCTTAAGTAGCATCTTGCCATTCTCTTCAATGTCTGTTCCCATTATTGCTTTTAGTATTCTCCATGCTTAGATCAACCCCGTCACCAGTAGGGTTGTGTCCTTTTGGTACATGAAACATATTATTGTATTGAAAAACACAATGTATAGTCTATAATTACATTGTTCTTTTCCTGCCTCATGTTTATTATTTATATGCATCTTCTGTGTATATTTATAGACATCTTATGTAACTATCATACACAAAATATTATGTCACTGAGAAGGGGAATTAATGAGACTTGAGGAAAAAACACAAAGAACTTAGCAGTCTGGTAACAGACAATATATTGAAGTAGATTGTTGCACAATTCAGGTAGCTTCTCCTGAGAGTTGGAGGAACAGTTTACCATAATGGAAAAGGAAGAAGGAACTCATTTTGAAATTAATGTTAAATTCTTATCCTAGAATTTAGAACATTTAGCTTTATCGTATACAATAAAAATGGCACTAGGGTTGGTATATACTCAGGAGACTTGAATCTCTGGACTGTCCTTGTGCCAGCTGGGCCCTGAGGCTCAGCAGAGAGCAACTCCTACTCTCTGGTTCATTGGACTTACCCAGGTCAGTTAACAGGGAGGTGAAGATGGTCAGCCACCGCACCAGGGAACCAAGAGTACCTACAACTGCAAGCAGGAGAATTGCATCCATTATCCATGTGGGATCTAAACCCCCTCTCACTAAAGAGGTGGAGTGGACATCACTATCCCAGGGTCCACAGAATGGAGGAATAAAATATGAATTAGAGCAGACCTACTGATATGCTACTATAGAACTATTGTGACTAGTGATAGAAGAAATTGTAGCATTGATGTGGAGAAAGTGGCCATAGTAGTTGCTGAGGACAGGAAGAGGGAAGAAGAGATGTGATGTGGGGGCATTTTCGGACTTGGAGTTATCCTAAATGACATTGCATGGACAGATGCCAGACATTATATATCCTGCCATAAACCACTGAATATACTGGGGGAGAGTGTAAACTACAATGTGAGCTATTATCCACATGGTGCAGCAATGCTCCAAAATGTATTCACCAAATGCAATGAATGTACCACAATGATGAAAGAGGTTGTTGATGTGAGAGAAGTGGGGTGGGGGTATATGGGAACCTCTTATATTTTTAAATGAACATTTTTTGTGATCTATGTATCTTCAAAAAATACAATTAAAAAGTGATGGGTTTGGGGGTGGGGAGTGGGGTATGTGGGAACCTCTTATGTTTTTTAATGTAACATTTTTTGTGATCTATGAAAGGTATGAGAATATTATTCTTACTGTCCCAGGATAACTCCTACTGACCCCCATTTGAAGTGTTATAAATTTGTTTAAGATTTTTGCAGTTAATTATATTTATTCTTGAAAGGAACAAGAATTTTAGGTGATAAAGAAAGGAAGGAGGAAATTAATATTTGAAATTGAATAGTAAAGCTGCTAGAACCTGCTTCCTAGGAAAAGCAGCAAAGAAAAGAGTATGTAGTCCTTCTTCCAAGTTTCTTTCTGAATCTGAATCTGGCTGGATTCTAGTGCAATCCTCAGGCAGTTAGTCTTTAGATCAATAATTCCTAACCCTGGATATACTTTAAAATCTACTAAAGTTCTATAAAGCCAATATATGAGCTCTATATAAATCAATTAAATGCAATCTTTTGGGGTTGTAGCCTGGACATTTTAACCCCCTTCATCTCCTGCCCCAACACCTGCTGTTTCTACTGTGCAGCTAAAATTATGAACCCATGCTCAGGTCAGACGTTATTTCCTCCTGGATTAAATTTGAATTTTACAAGTGAATAAATTCAGTCTTGCCAAGTTTGTGTTTTTATGTGCATCAGAAGAAGAGTCCCTTTAACCAGAGGGCGCAAGAGTAATGTCAGTACAGTAATTTCCAAAGTGATATCTAATCTTCATGTAATCTAGAATAATTGTTTCTTTTTATCCCTTGTCATAAGCAGTCAGTTTTTCCCATTATTGGATGCACATGAAAAACCAACTCATCATCCAGACTTGCAGTGGTATATGGTTTATCTGGCCAGGCATGTTTAAGTGGGTTAACACATCTCTGTACTTGAACCCAAATTACCAGAGATAACCTCATTAAACATGCACCAAAATGTTCTATTGCGTTATCCCTCAAAAATCATCTGGGTATTTTTTTTCTCTATGACATTTTCAGTTGCATTCTTTCTTTCTCTTTTACTCCCACCAGAAATACTGAGAGAAAATTAGGTGGATAGTAAATGAGAGCTAAGAAGATGGGTAGCTATGTAGATGGTAGATGATATGTGGATGTTAGGAAGAAAGATGGCTGGCAGATGGTAGGTGAGATATGAGTTGATAGAAGGTAGATGTGGTGGTTTTAAAATATGTCCACAAATTCTTTGCTACCTGTTTACTTTTATCTTTTTGTCAAAATTTGTAGTCTAAATTCGTTCTACTTGAGCATAGATTGCACTGAGTGACTCACTTCTGACAAGCATAATAAAGCAGAAGTGGCATTGAGCTACTTTGAAGGCCAGGAAATAAACTGCGTTGTCCTCCTCACGTGCTCTCATGGCTCCCTCACTTTGGAGGAAGGCAGCTGCCATGTCATGAGGACACTCAGAGAGCCTACAAAGCAACTCATATAGCAAGGATCTGAGATTTACTGCCAACAGCCGTGTGAGTGAGCAATCTTGGAAAAAAATCATCCACCTGACATTAGGAATGCAACCACATTAAAAGCCCTGGTCAGAACAACCTGGCTAAGCCACTCCTAAATTCCTGATTGACACAAACTGGGAGATAATATTTGTCATTTCAAGCCACTAAGTATGGGGTAATTTGATGTCCAGCAGTAGATAATACAGTTGGTCAGAAAAACAAAAGGATAATGTAATAGATCAGAGAGAGGTAGAATTATAGAAGAAGAAAAAAAAAAGAGATAGCTTTAGATGTAGAGAGATGTTACATAAATATGTTTACACATACGTAAATAAGTGTATGTAAAGTAGTGCTATTAATTTTTTCCACAAGTTCTCTTTTTTAATAACAAACATGGCATAAATCTACAAGCTTTTTCTCACCTATTTCATACTAACTACACATTTTAGATTTCTAGGACTAATAACATTGTATGAAAATAACCAAACTGAGTCAATGAGAAGTTATTAGTCTGTAAAAGGCAAGTTCCTTATTCTGAATATTTGGTTAAAATTTTTAAGTTTCAGAAATAAATTTTTTAACTTTTGATAGATATATAGGTACCAAAAGTTGGTTGATAATTCAAGCATTTTTAATTGCTTATAAATTTAGTGGCACCTTTGCTATACATTTACTCCATTTCAATGTCTCTGCCTAACGTTATCATTTCTGTGATTAAATTGTTTCCTTATTTTAATCTCCACATGGCATTCAAGCTTGCTCTAGACTTTATTACTACACCAGTTTAGATATCAAGCATATGTACTAAAAAACTTAAAGAACAGAAAGTAAGAAATTGTGGAACAAGTTGTTGTATGGAGTGTCTGGGAACACAGGCTCAGGCACAACAAACTTTCAACAAATGACCACTTTATTGCTTACACAGCAAAAAACATCTAAACGAGGAGGGGAAGAGATCACATCAGGTCAGGGATAGTGCTTGACAGCTCCACATCCTACTCCATGCTGGAGAGGAGAGATGCATGTGCTGTCCTAGGGTGGGTATTTATACCCCAGGGTAGGGGGCTCTGCCACTGAGCAAAAAACACATATTGAGCAACTTTTGCGTAGAACCCCTGCCCTAAAAATCATCTGGGGCTGCTTGTTCCCAGTTTGGGGTTCAAGGTATGGTGAGGCCATTCCATTGAACCTAACGTCTCTCTAGGGTTGCAAAATGGAAACATATTGAAACACCTGCGCAAAAAAAAAAAAAAAAAAAAAAAGGAAAGGGGAAGGAGAGGCGAGTGTTATGACCTCAGCCCAAGTTTTGGGGTTCAACCAGATGCAAACTTACTTATAAATCTTAAGACTGCATAGTCAGTAAGTGTCTAGTATGTGAAATTCAAGCACTCTTTCTACTTCAGTCTCTATAGCAGAGTGCAACTTGTTAAAGGAAATGGGGAGATTCTGCTTGTTTAAAGGACAATTTTAGTGAAATCTGTTAAAGATTAACACAAAAATCAAAATGATTCTTTGGGTTTAATTTAAAAGTTTAAAATCCATTTTATTTATAAACATCAGCATTTTACTTACTATGCTTTTGATGAATGAAAATCTATCTAGGTATTCCTACAATAATTACTGTGAAAGTGAAATATAACTACCCTGTAATTTATGATGAATTATTTTTATCCCCTGAGGAACTGTGTGTTGAATGAAATGAGTCACCATATAATCAAATTGTTTATTGTAACCAATGCTTGCTCTGTGGAGATTCATACTGCTATGTAATTACAGTATTAAAGTATAAAATTATGAAAAGTACACATTTGCTCCTATTCACGCCTACTTTTCTTTCACTGTCCAGGATACACTCCTTACGGTTATATCAAAGAATGTGGGGATTATTTTGATTAACCCAGAGAAGATATTTCTTCTTTTACTTCTCATGATTGCATCTAAGCTTTCCTCCTTCCCTCTCTCCTTGTGTTCCTTTTCTCTTTCTTTCTCTCTTATTTTTAATAAGAGAACTTCAATTGACATTAAAGTCCTGCAGTTGGGGAAGAGATAGAGGGGTGACAGAATGGGAAGGAGTGACATATGGTACAATGTGTGTGTATGTATTTCTTTTCAAATTCTATTATTTAAATTCCATTGGCAAGTTTATATGTCTGAACTTGTTTTTTTTTTTCCCTTTAGAGGTATATATTTGTTTCTATATATAAAATAAAAAACATGTAATCTTGGAGTTTTTGTCAAAGCAATTAAATAGTAATTATCTTATTCTTATATATACACACATCTATGAAGTTCACTGAGGTGAAGACAGACAGCGCTATTTCCATGTTGTATGTATAAATCCTCAGGAAGAGAGAGTCTAACTGAACGTTTGGTCCATATACTTACTTCTCTTCTGACTTTTCTATACTTTCCATAAAATAGGAGTCTTTCTTTAGACCAGGCAGCTATATCCTGGTAAACTCTATTATGATCTCTGAGTTGGTTTTCTTTTTGTTCTCTTCATTTATTGAGTTGGTTGTTAATATCCTTTCACCATTTAAAGAGTTCCATTTTTTCTTTAAGCAATTGTGTGACCTTACTTTTCTCTTTATAAATCTCTCTGTGCTCTTCTAAATATCACTTGACTCACAGGACAAGCTGTCATGTTCCAGAGTTCTTGCTTTGTTATGAATGAGTTGAGTCCACTAAGATTTAAGGCTTTCTTCATTTACTAGAATGCTTTTGTCTCAAATTAGAAACAGAAGACTTTAAATAAAATTGTATTTCACCTAAAATAATAGAATTTATTATTTTACTTGGGAAAGAAATTTGAGATAATAAAATGAATGTCCAGGTATCTCCTGGGCTGATTGTGTGAGGTAGAAAAAAATCTTAAAGGTCAGATAATGATAATTCCTGAGAAAGCCTTTATTTTGCACAGTTCTTCCAGTTCCCTTTCATTTCCAATGATGACATAAATAAACATAGTAATGGTAATATTATTAATAATAAAATGCAAATCAAACTGATAAACTAGTGTTATCTAGATGGTAAATAAAAAAGAATGTAGATTTTGCTTATATCCAGGACCAATCCTTTCTTTAACTGTCCCCTATCTTAGCCTTTTTAACTAATTCCAGAAAATTAAATTATATAGAAAATGATTTGAGTAATTATTTTCTCAAACTTCAAGAGTGGCATGTAGCTAGTATAATTCTTGATGCATATTATGTAGATTAATATATTTTATACAGTGCATTGGAGCACTAAAGATGAATTCCCTTGTATATATGCAGTTCAGAAGAACTTTATGTCCCAAGGTACTGAAACGGTACCTACCCATCCAAACTCCATCCTACACAACTAGGGCAAATTATTGCAATTCCTTCTCAGGAATTGACATTTTCAGTTATATTATAAACACTTTTAACATATCTGAGGTTTAGATATGTCTGATAGCCAATGTGTACATTTAGCAACATAGTATATTCTTTGTTTCCTGATCAATTTTTACTAAGATGATGAACTGTCTTTCCACAAATGGCTTTTTTTAATCTTTTTTTTTAAGTATTACATTAAAAAAATATGGGGTCCCCATATACCCCCCAGCCCCCTTACCCCACTCCTCCCCCCATAGCAACAATCTCCTCCATCATCATGAGCCATTCATTGCATTCAGTGAAAACATCTCTGAGCACTGTTTTTTAGGATCAAGAAAATTGAGTAATTTCTTCCAGTACCCCATCAACACCTTCCGAAAGAAGCATTTGTTTTTGCCTGTTTAAGAATATAATACAGTGTCCCTGCAAGAAACAAGGAGTTTTCTGCAAATAAAATATAACAGTTATAAAATTTAAAATATGTGTAATATTCCTCATTGAACATTTTTTTATTAAAGTATTTAAATCTTTGATTTATCCTCCTGGATTCAACTGTAGTCTAAAATGTCATCTGATTTAGTACCATCACATATATTTAATGGTTTTAAGAGTAATGGGTCAGTATTGCATGTTGTTCCATCAGGTGCACCACACCTTTCTGTGGCCTGGTTTTCTGAATGATTTTGAGACCCATTGTCCTAAGGCCCTCTTTTGTGCTGGCTGACAATGTGTGGTAATAGGTTCAGAAAGACTAATTTGTGCCTAAGTGATAGCTAATATATCTTCCTCCTAGGTAGTATTTAACTTGATTAAAATGGACAGGTCAACATAAGGTATTTCAAGTGGGAATTGCAAGCACCATTAGAAGCTAATTGGGCAAGACAAAGCTTATGAGGAAAAAGTACATGTGGAGTCACCAAAATTCTAACTGGATGCTAGGAAAAAGTAGGTTTACATCAAATTTGATACAAGCACTTTGTTCTTGCTCAAAGCATGCTACTTCACTTTGTGAGTTGTACTCTCATTACTCATTGGCAAGTAGAACAGATTTCCAGTAGATGTCTCACATAATGGGACTGCATGTGCTATGTGTTTCAAATGTTTGTATTTGATGGAAAGAGTGACTTTGAATGTAGAAATTATGATCAGAATTTTTTCATAACATTTTTTCTAAAATATAAAAAGAATTTAAAACAATGTATTGTAAATTATGCAACAGACGGTTCAGCAAGTCTAAAGCTTATACAGACTGTCTACAAGCAGGTAACGTGTATTGGTGAAGAGAAGTAGAGACCCAGGCCAACCTAAGTGTCAATTACTTGTAAGAAGGATTCAAATCATTATTTTAAAAAGCAATGTTGTGGGCCAAAGAACACATTTTCACTGGCCAATCTGGATCCACATAGTAACCTTTGTAAACTCTGATAGAAAATTGAAACTCCAAACTTTCACTCAATGTTATTAAAGTATATTAAATTTCATCATGAATAATATGAGCATTATCTTAGATGATGTATTGAGTAACTAGTCAATAAATTCTTTTTCTTGCCTGGTTCTATTTTATACATGAAAACTCATGACCATTAATATTATCATATAACTATCCTAATATTACATGATTATAATTGCTTAAGTTTAATGAAATGATATATCCTCCACTAGGGTGGAACCAGATTAAACAAAGTGCAAAATTCTATTAAACACATTACTCACCTATTATTTTTCATGGAGAATGGATTAAATGTGATGTGAATGTTATTATTATTATTATTATATTTCATTAGAGAAAGCTAAGCGTGCTTTCTCAAATGTTTTCTATATTTTCAACATACATTGAAGAGAATTATTCTAAATAAGATAGCTTTTTATACAACAAATTTAACTATCTTTGCTTTATAAGTTATCCAAATATATTGTTTTCTTTATGCAAAAAGTCTTACAAAAGATGCCAAAGCATAATGTAATTTGACAGGAAAATCTTTCAAAAATAAAATAAATATAAAACAAAAGAAGGGTGTCCTACATAGAATTGTTTGGTGCCTTAAGTAATCATGTAATTTTATATCGAGCAACTAAACAAATGAAACTAAACTATTCCCAGACACACTTAAAATATTCTGAAACTCTTGAGAAATTACACTGGATAAACTAGTGGCTAAGAACAATTAATGTGAAAATGAAATCATCTTCTGTCAAGACTTCAGACTTCTTTCTTTTTTCTCCCTTACCCAGTCTTCCTACTCACCTTTCCATACTCCCTTCCTTCATTGTTCATTGTTGAATATTGAATTTTCATTATTCAGAATAATTTCATTATTCTGCCACTCAGCCAGGTCCAAGCCTTCCATGTTCTCTCTCACATATATTTGGACACTCAACCCATTCATCAGGGTATTAGGACTGTCATAGTCTCATTCTAGATATCAAAGCTTTCTGTATACTAAACCACTGAAAACTGATTTCTTTTTTTTTTTTTTTTGTCCTTTTGTTGTTGTTTTGCTTGTATTCTTTCCATGTTCTGTGGTGTGTTTCCCTTCTCTCTAATCCTGATTTCAAGGAGAACCAGAACACTGGCTTACTCCTTCTAATTCTCAGAAGGAAATCTATGAGATAAATCTATTAATCTATTAGTCTGCCACTTGACAGGTGGTGAATCTGAAACTGTGAGAAATAGAGAAACCTAACTGAAGTTACAGAGCTTGTCTTAGTTTGTTTCAGTTGCTATGACAAATACCACACAATGGGTTGGCTTAAACAATGGGAATTTATTATCTCAAGGTTTTGGAGGCTGGAAGGCTTTACTTCATTCCTGGTCAGTAGCATTTGGGGCTGACTGCATAATTCCTTGGTGTTCCCTGCCTTGTATCTCTTGCTTCCCATCACACGGCAATGTCTTCTTTCCTTAGTGGGATTCTTCTCACTTTTGTGGGTTTCCCTGACCCTGAATTCTAGTATCTTCTTCTAGGGCCTCCAGTAATTGGGAAAAAGGTACATCTATCTTTACTTGGCCAAACATCAACTAAAACTAACAACTTCCAAAGGTCCTATTTACTATGAATTCACACCCACAAGGATGCAGATTAAGATTAATCTGGCTTTGCTGAGGTATATAATTAAACCTATATAGCTGTGAACTGGCAAATGCAGGATATCTCACTCCAAAACCTGAGCTCCTAGTCCTAGTAATCTTACCTCAGAAATCTAGGCCAGTTGCCTATAATAGAAACTATTCTTTGTAGCTTGAATTTTTATCTGCTAGCTAGGTCAAAAAATGGCATGAAAATCAGTTGATATACCCTCCCCTCAGGCTTCCTCCTCTGGAACATTTATCTGGAAAGAATTTGAATTTATAGTCTGTACTGTAATGAGTCATCTGGACCCTAAGCTTCCTACTGCACTCAATACTGAAGGTGGCCTTATCCTACTATGCAGCAAATTTTACATCTTAAGTTGTCTAGTCAAGATTTGGAGTAAACAGCTGTAGTGGAAATAGGGAACTTCTAAGCCAGGGTAAATATGCATGACACGTCTTTAAGGTCATTAGAATGAGAGGATCACTTCAGTGAGTTTGCATTATTACAGGTGGTACTGTCATCTGTGGCAAAAATGGTTCAGAATATCTCTTTTGAAGAGAGACAGATGTCACTCTGACATGTAAACTATCACCCTAACACCTGGTGATAGTAAACATATGTATTATATTAGAATTTTGCAACAGACTGATTTATTTCCAGGTGAACTCTTAGAGAGAATAATTGTCAAGCTATCAGAATGATATGGATACCATAAAGATACAGTTGCAGTGTTGGTACCTTACAGTCATTTGAAAGATTGGATCATGGTAGCCCTTTATGCCTTCTGATACTGGACTTGATCATAATTACCAGTAATAGAATAATAGAATACAGCTTCATTATTGAAAGTCAGCCCTCAAACATGATCCTTGGGTATGACTAACTGCATAGATAATGAAACACTCAGGTAATTTTCTCCTTAGACTATGCCCCACTTAAGACATCTTTAAAGCTAAATTTAAGAAATGTAGGGTAGTTTGGGTAAAGGTAGGCAAGAATGTGGGAAGAAAAAAATAGTGTTTTCAATGACTAGAGTACCATAGATGTTAATGTGGATGAGATTAGTATTTTTCCTTTCTTTAGTTGCCAGTTATTGTACTGGGATGGTATAAATTTGGGTGATGAACTGTTCATAGATTTTTGCAAGTGCAGTGAATTGTTGCAAACTCTTGATTGTTGAAGTTTCTCCTATACTTGGATAGTAGTTTACAGTCTTCCACACTTATTGATGACCTAAAGTTCTACCTGAGTAAATCATCCATACACTTCTTAAAAAGTGCCTAGAATCCTAAATTCAGGAACCAGAGGTTCACACAAGTCTAAGCCAAAGAACCATTTGCAATGTATTTCAAGAATATATGAGAATATACTAGATATTGAAGCATTATCTTGTTAATGGACTTCTGGAAGTAGAGGAGGCATTTCTGCATGTAAGAGCAATCACAATCAACATCCCAAGGACATTCTTAATGGACATGGAATAATGGTATAGACATGGAATAATGAAATGCACTCACTTACACTAGCAGAGGAAGAGTAATCTGTTCTTTACTAAAAGCACAGAAGTACCTTGGAAGAGGTCATTGCAGGTTACAACTTTTGCTTTCCTGAATTGGAAGTGCAAACATTCATCTTTGCATATTAGCAGCTATGGTAGCATGGAATTCTGCAGTGATTTAGGATGCTCTATCGAAGATATTATTATGGATTTCAGCATGTAGGAAGAAAAATTTGTACTGTTCCCATCTTTCATATAAACAATGCATAAAAATAGAAATCATTTGTCTGGGATTTCCATAAAATTGTAAAATTTTTGGCTTGTAAATGAATTGATTGCATTGGAATACAGCCAAATTTCTCTTGAAGTTAGAAACACAGGCTAGTGGGTTGAGTAATCATGAATTGACAGTCAAACCTTTCCTTCTATCTGTTAAGTAGAGAATGAAGTAAACTGTTTACATGACATTATCCCCCATTCTTGATGGGAGAAGAAGTTCCAGAAACTTTTAGTACCAAATAAAATGTACTGTGGAATCTTCCTGCTTGTAACTAAAGTATCTTTCTTCCCATATGAGATTTGTAAGAGACCAAGAAATCTAACAATATCTTCTAAACTTTTCCAAGGCCAAGTAGGATAAAAAATAAAATCAAGAAACCAAGGGCTGAAAATGTAAGAGTAACAGCATAGATCTATTATTTTTTATGAGTCACAGGAAAGGGACTAATTGATGATGCTTAAAAGCTCAAGTGCAGGGCAGATTCACATTAGTTTACTTATGTTGAAAAGCAACTTGGATAGATAAGGTTGAACATTAATTTTTAGCTACAGAATATATATTTTTGCTGTGACTATTCTATCTTTTAAAGTATATGTATTTGATATGCGCTAGTAATACCTTTTCTATATTTATGGTAAGGAGCTATGCTAGGACATAAAATATTAAATTATAAAAGATTTCTTTCATTGATTCAACTAGATTAGTTGCCTGAGATATTGTAAGTTTGAATGAAATTGATTAATGGATTTGTGAGTGTGACAGTTTAAAATTCTTTTATGAATTCCCAAAAGAGAAAGATTATGTTTTTGAACTAATCTATTTCTGTGACTGTGAGAACCATTTGATTGGACTACGTCAGTGAGGTATAACTCAGGTTGAGTCTCTACCTTCTTGCTGGATCTGATAAAAATGGAGACACACAGGAAAGGGATCCTCCATATTATATTGATCCTGCTATGTGAGAGAGAGGACTGTGGAAAAACAGAAGAGACTGAAGGGCTGAGAGAGTTTCCAGGGTCTAGAACCAGCCGAGCAAAGAGGCAGAGAAAGAGGCCCCAGAGGGACTGGGCCCACAGAGTACTCAAGAGGAGACAAGCCATATGCATGATAGCTCACAACTGAACTCATGAAGAAAGTGCAACAGGTGAGACTGAGAGAGCAAGCCAAGTAAGAGACAAGCCCTATGCCTGGTTGCCCACAGCTGAGGTCTGGAAGGTAGTAGGTTCTGGAGAGGAAAGCTGGGGCCTCGACAGAAATTGGTGGCCATCTTGCTTCACTACATTGCAGGATCCTGAGAAAGCATCTCTGCTGAAGCCTCAATCTAGATATTTCACAGCCTCAGAACTATAAAGTTTTATCCTAAATAAAATTCTCATTATAAAAACCAACCCATTTTTAGTACTTTGTATCAGCATCCCTTTGGAAAACTAAGACAGTGAGGATGATATTTTTATTTTGAATATTTTTTTTTAAGATTTATTTCTTTATTTCTCCCTTCCCCCTTTTTGTCTACTCCTTGTGTCCATTTACTGTGTGTTCTTCTGTGTGTCTGCTTGTCTTCTCTTTAGGCAGCACCGGGACTGATCCTGAGACCTTCTGGAGTGGGAAAGAGGCACTCAACCTCTTACATTTCCTCAGCTCCTTGGTCTGCTGTGTCTCTTATTGTCTCTCCTCTATGTAACTTTTTGTTGCATCATCTTGCTGAGCCAGCTCTCGCTTGGGTCATCTTGCTGCAAGGGCCAGCACTCTTGCACAGGCCAGCACTCCTGTGTGGGCCAGCACTCCTTTTGGGTCAGTTGGTCAGCACTCCCATGTGGGCTAGTTTGCTGTGCTGGCCAGCTTGCCTTTACCAAGAGGTCCTGGGAATTGAAACCTGGACCTCCTATAAGGTAGACAGGAGCCCAATTGCTTGAGCTACATCCACTTCCCGGTTTTGAATCTTATTGCAGAACTCACTGATACAGCAATAATCACCCATATTTGCTATCAATTAGTCAATTTTACATTTACTTCTTTCCTCTCATTATTTCCAGATACCTAAATAAAATAGCCTGATTCTAGAGTATCTTGGAAAATTAGAAATAAAATAAGTATTGTCCCTCTCAAGGGGATGGAAGTGAGAAATGAAATTGCGCCAATTTATTTGGGAAATTTAGAATTAAATACATTAATTTTAATTCATTCATTCATTATTTAAGAAATAATAGATGCATTCAGTGTCACAGATCTGACTGAGACACTGGGGGTTAATAAACTGAAAAAAGACATTGTCCTTTTTCAGCACAGCTCGTATTCTAACTACAGACCGGATCATATTAAAAATTACCCCAAAATATGGTAAATTAGACAGAGTGATATGCAGCAGGAGCTGTGTAAGCACTGAGAGAAGGATGAAGCAAGACAGCTTATTTCTGGAAGGCCAAAGGTAAGGTAAGGAATATGAGTCTTGTGGTGTTGGAGAAAAAGGGCTGCATGAAACACAGTCTGAAGAGAATCCTCATTAATGCACAGCAACACTTCTGGAGGAAGAGTTGGAGGAAGAGTCATACTTCCATGTGACAGAATCTAAAGCACAAAATATACATTAATATGTAATTATGATAAGTAATTACATATTACTTATGCATTTATGTTTGGGCATAAATGCATCAATTTTGATTCTTATTTTAATTTTTCTTAGTATCAATTTAAAATTTTGGTTTCTCCAAGCATACTTAATACCTTATAAGCTTTATCTAGTCCATGACCTTTTTGCAAATGTTTAGTAAAACAATAGCCTTTTTGTTCATAATGATAAAATATCAGATTCTGTCCTATTTTCCCTATCCCTCACCAGGGTAATAGAGGTATCATGGGAATAAACAACATAAATGTTTATATTATTTATGCACATGTCAATAATTTTATATTCTTTTGTTTAACATTTGCTAGACTGGAATTATTTTGTATATCAGTCAGCATTAGTGAATGGAGGTAAACAATTTTGCTTAAATACTATCATTTAAATTTGGATGTGTAAAAAATTTCTCAGTTTATTTTTTATTTTTTAAATTTTTTAAAAAAATACTTATATAAATGTTACATAAAAATAGGAGTTTCCCATATGTCTGACTCTCTTCACCTCCCACATTTTCCCACATTAACAATATTCTTCATTAGTGTGGTACATTCATTACAGTCGATGAGCACATTTTGAATCATTACCACTAAGCGTGAATTTTAGTTTACATTGTAGTTTATACTCTCTCCTGCACAATTTTGCAGGTTATGGCAAGATATATAATGAACTGCATCTGTCATTGTAGTGTCATTTAGGACAACTCCCAAGTCATGAAAATGCCCCATATTACAACCTGTTTTTCCTCTCCCTGCCCTCAGAATCCCCAGGGGCCACTGCCTCCACATCAATGATACAAGTTCTCCCAGTGCCAGAATCACAACAAGTCTTAGTAGAATATCAGTAAATTTACTTTAGTTCATTGTTCATGTAGAAACAAATACTATAAATACAATTTTGATTCAATAGTCTCAACTCAGTGGTTATGCAATATTGAACAGTTCTCTTTTTGTTTATAACACACATACAGATGCAGAACCAATATCATATTTGTCTCTGAGAGCACTTCTACAGATAATTAAAAGCAGGAGTTACAATTACAGCAGTCATCATATTTGGTATTTACTCTTTATAAAACACAGTGTTAAAAGCTTTACACTTAATTCTTACAAATATAAAAATATGCTTTAGGTGTATCCACATTATACATAAGAAAGTACCTGTATTAGTCAAGGTTCTCCAGAGAAACAGAATCAAAAGAATGGATATGTATATGCGTGTGTGTGTGTATATATATATATACACACACACACATATATAAATATATGCACGTGGACGCACACCCTGTGGGGGCTAACAAATCCAAACTCTTTAGGGCAGGCTGAAAGTTAATAACTCTGGTGAAGGTGTTGCTGAAATCCTTAGTCCAGTTTCTCCAGTGGAATCTGGCTGGCTGGAAGTTTTGACAAGAGCCAATTTTAAATTGAGATGGGAATTCTTCTGTCCTCTGAAATCTTCATTTCTGGCTTTTAAGACTTCTAGCTGATTGGATTAGGATGCTTCCCACACTTTGGAGGGCAGTATCCTTTGTTGCTATTAGATATAATCAAGTGACTCTGTCATCTATGAGATATCTTCACAGTCAGATCACATCAGTACCTGACCAAACAACTGGACACCATAAACTTAGAGAAGTTGAAATATGAGATTTACCATTCAATACCAAAGGCAAATTCTTGGTTTCTTCCAGTCTTCCAGTCTCATTCTGTTAATTTTTTATCTTTTTGGTTGTTGCTTAGTTTTTATTACCACCTCCCAAGATTGTGTCTCTGTGTATAGTGGAGATAGAAATCTTGCTCATGTAAACTTGCAGTTTATTAGGGCAGCCTTGGATATATGCATCATCCTTTGGTCCTTTGTTTTGCCTGCAATATTTTTGGCCCTGGTCTGTTTCCTAACCCCTTGAACTGGTGCCTTTAAAGAAATTGCTGGTCAATATATGGTTTTTACCCATAGCTTGGTCTGAGCCAAAGGCCCCCCAATGCTGCCTCAGTTCCTGTCAGTGCCAGTGACTTCTCAGAGTTTAACAGCATTTTTCATCTTATTTCTGATTAGTCTGTGCCTCAAAGACAGTCACTTATCTCTCACCAGCAAACCCTCAACTGCAAGTCTAGTGACTGAAGTTACTGAATACTACTTGAGGTATGTGTGCGTTTCTGGGACGTTATATTTCCCTGACCACAAAGGAGTCAAGCTCAGCTCAATAAAACCAACTCTGATTCTCTTTTTCACTAAATATGCCACGCAGAAATGTTTCTTTGCTTCCTTACCATCTATGGAGCTGTCTTACTCTGCTCTCTGTCTCTCTGTCTCTCTCTCTCTCTCTCACACACACACAAACACACACACACACATACACACAAACACACACACATCACACAAAGTTGTGTGGTCCAATTTATCTTTGTTTTCGGCTTTCCTCTTAAACTGTGGAAAACCCCACTCTATTATTTTGGGCGAGTTGAGAAGACATGCTATGCAAGAATAAGCCCTGGCAATCTTCTGCTTCTCCTCTCTCCTGTTTCACTCTGCCCTTGGGAGAAGGGGTAGGATACCTTCTATCTTTTCCTTTTTGGAATGGATCTCTGCAGGTAAACCTTTCCTCCATTCTGAAGAAATTCTAGGCATGCAACTTCACTCAAATTGTTGAGCAGTATCCATAAATTATACCAAGTATTTTGGAGATCCAGTGATAGCTAGGCTTGGAATTAGTAGTCTAAACACACATTCCAAACCCACCTAATCCTGGACCTTCAGAATGATAGATAAACCTTCTGTGCCATTTCCACAATTATAACCTAATGTTGCTGGACTAGATTAGAGATCCTGTAGAAACCATCTGACTATAAAACTTTAAAATTCTGAGATGTCTAAAGTGCTTTCACTGAAAAAGTTCTTTGTTTATACATCCAAACTAATTTTCCCCTTTTAAATTTCCCTGGCTTTCCTTCCTTATTGCTATGGATGAGTTGGAATAAACACTTCATTAATTGTGTTTTCTTTCTGTAATGATTTATCTTAACATTAAACATAAGTTTCCCAGCCTATAATATAAAGTACTCCTACACTTGAATTGGACCTCTGAGAGGCAGAACTACTATTTACTTCTTTAAACTTAAAAACTGTTCCTTTCATGAAAAGTAGAAATTTTTCATTTCTGTAAAATATTTTTCCTCTGGCTATTGAAGTAATTAGTTGACAACTAAATAATTGGATATGTCTTATATTATAAATATCAATTTTATTCTACTAAAACTGTGCTACTTAAAATCTTACGCTGCTGAAAATCTAATACCAATATGACATATGTCTTGCAAAATTCATTCAAAATTGTACCTTTTAAAGAAGTTTATTCTTATAAAATATTGTAGGCTTTATAATATAGAGATCTTACATTCTAGGAACGTTATGGTTTGCAGATTTACCTGTGCACAGGAAATTAGTATACTGTAGCACTAAAGGTATCTTTCTTTGGTCTCAAGCTTGAATTCATGTTAGTGATGACTAATTCAAACCATGTTTCTTCCTAAAGCTGAGAAGGGTGTTTTCCTTCTTCTTTTTAAGCCTTTTCACTATAGCATTCATAATACTCTGATGGCCTTCACATTTATGACAGTGTATATCAGGGAGGGTTGGTAGGCATTCTAAGTATGAAGAGCTGGAGATGTGATACAACCCATGGTAGGAAAGAAGGTGAGACACAGTAGCTGAACTGTTACATGTCAGATGTATGATTTCAGATTTGTCAATTTTATAAATACCATTATTGCTGACCTTAATCTGGAGAAAAACTCTACGTAGTTGTGGTAGACAAAAAACTTACATAGCATTCCAGAGAATTAGGAACTAGCCCAATGCTAATACTCTCCTTAATTTAATTTACTACTACATGGTATTAGCAGTGATTCAAAATTTTACATGATGTTCTATCAAGGCAGTTAATAACTTACATGTCTAAGTGGTGCCTTTTGAAATAAACTTGGATTGGATGTAGTGCTTGGGCTTAGCTGCCTCTTCATGATATTTTAGCTTTAATTAAATGTCATACTCAAAATAAGTGATGAATGAGCTATACCTCGTCTTGTAATGGACTCAGAGCCTTACTACCTCATAAGCACAGATTGCTTCACACATCATTCAGACATCCCCAGCCCAATTGGCATAAAGGAATATGTTCTATTTTTATTTACATAAAGTGATATAAGAGAAAGGAGAGGCTTTAAAACAAAAGAAAAAAACAACAACAAAAAATTGGCAGATGGTTATATTGTCTTATTGCTCCCTGTTTTATAAATATTAAAGTACCATATGTAATGATTTTATTTTATTAATAAACTATTTTTCTGAGGAGTACTTCTGTACAATAAAGTGTTTGGAGTTGCAACTGCAACTGTTTAAGAGTTCCTTTTTAAACATATTGCATGTCTCTAATTCTATGCAATATATTTTAGGAAAATATAATTTTGCCTGCTTTGAAAACAGCAACAATAAAAAAAAAACATTTAAATCAGCATACACTTCATTTCAGAAATATTTCTTCTTTAGTTTGATACATTCACTGTAATTTCTTGGTAATCCTGGATTTTAGGTATTTGACATATAGAGATTTTCAATATATTCAAATGACTTTTTACTCAGTGCTGTTTCAATGACTGATCAGAGCTTAGTGATCATAAAATATATTATCTGACCATCATAATATTCCAAAGCTCAACATTTCCTGACATGTCCTTATGGACCTTCTTACCTTTATCATCATTATTTTTTATCCTGTTTGCCCTTTCTTTTCATCCATTAACCTCTTTGTGACATCAGTTATATTTTGAATACCACTATTTTGGATGACATTGTTGTACATTTTATGTATACATGAAAATTCCATGTATGTGTTACTGACTCAAAATTGCATGACTATAAACACTCTTAAATCAAAGTTCATATAATTATGTCACTAATATAATATAGGCAATTAATTATAATTTAGCAATGTATCCTTTCTCTAAAATATGTTGGCCTATCTATAATAAAAATAGTCTGAAGTTGCTTTTTACTGGATTCAACTTTAAAAAAAAAGTTATTATAGCCAAAATGTAAAATCTAGCTTAAATAAAAAGAGTTATGGAGAAATATGAATAAGAAATGTTTTAGTTTTTCTTTTGTTTTTATTTTGCTTTGCTTTACTTTACTATAGTATCACCTCACTTTTTAAAAATATAGCATGGACTACCTTCAGACCCTGTGCTGGGAGAGCAGGCTAAGATGAATAAAGAGTACAGACAGTCACAGTTTTCCAAGATTGGAGAAAAATAGGTGTGTGTAGAAAACTGAGCATATGTTAACTGTTACTGGAACACAGTATGAAATTTAAAATAACATCACTTAAGACCACCATATATATGTTTGCCATAAAATGTATCTAGAACTCCAAGACAAGAAAGCAAAGCAGAGACTGCTAAGAAACACAAATATTAGTGGAGAGGTGGAGGAAGAGACATAACCAAAATGACTGAAAAAGGGGGGAAAAATCATAAAAATGAGTGGAGAAAAAAGATGGAGGGGTCAATGAAAGGACAAGTTAAAGAACAAAGGAGTCAGCAGTGCTGAAACTTTTAATAAGTCATATAAAATAAATGATGAAAAGTTATTATTGGATTTGAAAATCGGAAAGTTATTTTGACCTTATGAACATCAAACTGATTAGTAGAAGGGTGATGACAAAAATAAATTGTAATAGAATAAAGAATGATTGCAAATCTGGAAAATTCTTTCATAAAGAAAGGATAGACAATAGTATCTTAAGAAAAATGCAGAGAAAAAGGCAGGTTTTTTTTTTTTCATATGATTTTGTTATTTTGTTTTGTTTTGTTTGCTCCTCCCTCCCTCCCTTCCTTCCATTTTTTATAGCATGACAGGAAGGTGCCAATAGGAAAAAAAGGGGAGGGGGGCATTGAGGAGGTAGACTAGTTACTCTTTTTTTCCCCCTTTAAGCTTTTCAAGATAAAATGCCCACATTTATTGTTCTGATAGCTCCCCACTACACATCGAAGGTGTTTCATTAAGGGCTACTACCATCAGAGCTGCTACAAAGATGCATTTTCACTGTGGTTAAGACTTCATAGCCAACTAACCCCAAAGAAGCCTGAAAGGGTTTTATTCCGGTTTTGGAAGATCTTGGTGTAGAGAAAACATATCAATGCGGAGAAAAGAGCTTTGCTTCTCAAATTCAAGAGAAAGCATGAACGAATCTATTGATTTTTCTCTGAGACAGTCCTCAGAGTGCCCATGAGGAATCCCTTTCCCTTCCTGCCACATGTCTGGGTGAGGGGAGAGGGAAGGGGTAGAAAAGTGCTGGTAGTGGAGCAGGCGAGCCTGCTGATGCTGGCGGTTCCACTTCTCTTCTGCTGGTGGTTGTCGGTGTCTTCTCTGGCAGCGGTGCCAGCGTGACAGGGGGGAAGGGGTCACCCGCCAATCACCTCTTCTTGAAGCCATATGTTTTGTGTTTATAGAAGAGATCAGTCGTAGAGCTTCCCAAATTGACAATCTTTGGGCAGCCGTCTCTCCTTCCCTTGGATGGTGCCCTCCTTACAATAAGCATCAGAGACTCCACCAGGTACAAGGCATAGTTACATTCTTCACACAGGCACACCAGGCTGCAGGGATGCACATAGAAAGCACGGATCATACACTTGCCGTCACATTTTTTCACACAGTCTTCCAATGGCAACACCAGCCTGCCTGCGGCAAAAGATCAAAGCCGAATTGCGCCACAGCATCTACTTAAGCCCGCTGTCCCAGACCAGTTATTCTTAACTAACAATGATGATGATGGACAGTGGCCAGCTCAAGGAACAGAGAGAATCTTCAACTGCAAGCAAGATAGTCCCATCCACCTGCCAGATGAGATCTAAGTCCCCTCTCAGCTGGAGGCGGAATGAGCCTCACTATGGCGGAATGCTCACACTGGGGAATGAATGATGGACTAGACTCGACTTACTGTTATTCTACCATAGAAGTATTGTGATTCTAGCAATGGAAGAACTTTTGTCATTGATGTAGAAGCAGTGGCCACTGGAAGTTCTGGGGGGAGAGGGAAGGAAAAATAGGTGTAATATGTGGGCATTTTTGGTACTTGGGAAATGTCCTGAAAGACATTGCAAAGACAGATAGATAGCCATTGTGTATCTTGTCATAATTTACAAAATTGTGTAGGAGAGAGTGCAAACTACAATATTGTAAACTATAAGCCACACTTAGTGGCAATGCTCCAAAAAAGGAAAGGAAAAAAAAAAAAGAAGATCAAGGTGACTGTTGCAACTGATTGGGCTTCTGGCACATGACTGGGAAGATTGAATCTCAGATAGAAGGAAAAACACTTATTTTCCTAGCATAAGATGGCAAGGCTAGGAAAGTTTGCATAAGAGTACAAAGTGTAGAATTGGCAGGGAGTTACACTAAAGAGTTTAACCCTATCTTCTTATCATAATTAGGTTAAAATATAAATAATTTGCTTTGACAAAACTTTTATGCTCTTTTATTTTCTTAAAATATTGGCAATACAACATTTCCTTTAAATGTTCCACAAAGTTCTGAATTTTCTTAGTTTTTGGATATTGAGACTCCAATAACACATTTAAGCTGTTATAATATCCTAAAATGAAACAGAAATAATAAAAAGGTAGTGAAGAATGAAATAAATTATGTACATAGTTATCTTGGAGGAGATAAAAATTTTAAGATATGCTTTCAATGAAAAAATATAAAATCATACTTCTTTAATAAAAATCAATGATTTATAGGGACCTTCTGTGAATAAGACTCCTTATAATTAGAAGGTAAGTGCCTTATACATCGATCTCCCTCAGGGAAAAAAAAAGGGCTTGCAAGCCCTTGGTTACAAGTCATTGTACCAAGATAAACCAATGCCTTAAGTTATCTCTACAAAATGTTGGAATTCTAAGTGAATTCAACAGCTGCTTTGTGTCAGGCAGGCAATAGACTAAGTTGTTTTTTTTTTTTTTTTAATCTCTACAGGTGATAAACTGGCCATTCGAATGCCACTGTTAAATGTTGTATCAGGTTGCAAAGGGCTCTTGATCCCCTGATGAAACTTAGAAATGCCAATGACTTCATTAAGTTCATATTCCTGTAAAATAAGAAAGTCCCTTTTGAATATCTGCTATTTGGTCTGCATGCTTGCTTAAATTATAAATGCTAATTGCATCTTTGTTAGGATAGCAGTTATCTTTGTTATGTTTCCTATGTTCCAGTTGGAAGAATAATTTCATTATGAAGTAAATGGCAGCTTCATATTTTCCCTTTCATTAGTTCCTCTTCAGAAATTCTTTCTTATATGTGTGACCATTGTGTCACAGAAGTAGAAAATCTTGACAATTTTGATATTTTCCCTTATCTGTAGTGCTCGGATTGATCTCAGATATAAATCATTTTGAATTTTTGTGGCATCCATTCTTAACTTTCCATATTCTTGGCTACCAACCAATCCAGCTATTCATTACAACATACCGTAAATTGCTTCTTCCCCTCCATTCAATTTTCACCATCCTACCTCCTGACTAATCTTTACTGAAGGTCAATTTTATCATGTTGATTTCTCTTTTTAGAGAATTAATAGGCAGAATTTTAAGTCCAGATATTTATCCATAGCTTTTGAGACCACCCAGAGACCTTTCCTAAGCTAGTTCTCCAATGCTATTAATATTACCTATCAATATTATACATGTGTTTAAACACATCTGTATTGAGTAATATGCTTTGGATAAACCCTTGACCACTTTATCTTATATGACCTAGAATGTCCTCCCCTTTATTTTATTCCAATAACTATCCAAACTTTTTTATCTTTTCAAGTTTTCTTTTTTTTCTTTTTTCTTTGCCCTCCATAAAGCATTCATGATCATAATTCTCCTGGTCATATTTGATGTATACCACTTCATTTTATTTCTTATCTTTTTAATGAAACATTGTCTTCTCAAATAATGTATAAGTCCCTTAAATTAGGAACTATGGCTTATTATTTGTGCATGTCATAGCATACAGAAGAATGATTTGCAAAATGAATATAGTCATATAGATAATGATTGTAAGAAGTAAGTTTTAATTTATCCAACTATTTTAATATTGGTTTTAGATACTTTGCTTTGAGAATTATTTACAGAAGACATAAATTTATCATGGTTTCATTTCTGAATCCGTGCATTTAAAAGATTTTCTTAAGTATGAACTCCTTGAAAAGGTATAAACTGACATTTATGACTGTTCAATGCTAATTCTTTTATTTTTTTATTTTTTTATTATTGATTCTGTAAAAATATTACATTAAAAAAAATATATGAGGACCCATTCAACCCCACCACCCCACCCCACCACTCCCCCCCCAGCAACACTCATTCCCATCATCATGACACATCCATTGCATTTGGTAAGTACATCTCTGGGCACCTCTGCACCTCATGGTCAATGGTCCACATCATGGCCCATACTCTCCCCCATTCCATCCAGTGGGCCCTGTGAGGATTTACAATGTCCGGTGATTGCCCCTGAAGCACCATCCAGGGCAGCTCCAAGTCCCAAAGACGCCTCCACATCTCGTCTCTTCCTGCCATTCCCCATACCCATCAGCCACCATGTCCACTTTTCCCAATCCAATGCCACCTTTTCGCTAATTCTAATACAAAATATGTTGACTGATTTATAAGAAAGATGAATATTTAAGCATTAACACTCATTATACACAGTGAGTCTATTTAACATTATACCCATGAGAGCCTTCTTCATAGGCATTATATCAATTCCAAATACATAAAAGGAGTAAAACATAAAAAGATTTTTCAGCATCAGTGAATGCCATTTTATTATGACATATCAATATCAAATAGAAATTTTAATTAGAAATGCCTAATATCTTTTCTTCTAAATAAAATAAAAACCCATACAAATATCCAGGTCTCTTTCTTTGTACCTAATAGAAAAACCTGAGATGTAGAAAATATTAAATAGACGTAAAATTTACTATACCATTCTTTTCCTCTCTGATCATAAATTTTTGGCATTAGGAAACCAATTTAATATTCAACTGACATTTCAGTACAAAATAAGACAGTTGTAGGTAGCTTCAGGTCAAGATTAATCACATGGAATTCTAATGTTAAATTACTAGAGCAATGGTTAGGCATGGCCTTAAATTTTAGTTATTCAGATGTTTCCTCATAGGTACTTTTAATATATTTCTGAAGGTCATTTAGAGCAATTCTGGTCATTGGCAAATGTATTAGATAATTTTATGTTTTCAATACACTCTTTTAAATACCTGAAACATGAGACTGTGCCCAGTCACCAAAATGTCTGTGAAAATTATGTTCTTGATTAATGAATTAATTGATAGTTTGTAATAATGAAAAATTAACCAAGAATTTTAATATAGATGAACTAATTAATTCCATGCTCAATTTAATTTTATTATAATAAAATTATATTATTTATTATACCCATCAGATCAGTATAAAAATTGTCCAGAAATGCATTTGACTTTTAAAGTGCCTACATCTTTTAAGTTCTGTCTTTTCTGTGAAATGTACTTAGAAAAGCTTATTTATTCCAGTTGTCAAAATGTAGGAATTATCTGAGTAATAATTGACAGAATTTTGCTCAAACTCTCTGATATCCTTAAATTCAATTTAAGGTACTGGAGTTATTCAAATATTATTTTTCTGTACTCTCAATTTTGTTAAGTGTTTGCCCATTATTCTGCCACCTAGTCATATTTTATCAGTTTAGGAGAAACAAATGTGAGGTTGTTAAGAGCCCTGACTTCCTGGTATTTATATTCAAATAGGGTAGAGAAATGAATACTATAATAAACAATGTAAGTTTATTTTGTTTAGTGACAAGGTCCACTGATCAAATATATTTATTTACTTATGCAAATACATTTGAGAATGTTTTTTTAAGGTTATTGGCATTTTAGTTTTGCATTGAGGAGAGAATGTAGTTTTCTATGAGGGGAGGTGAAAAAGGGAGGTAAGGGTAGGGGAAACAGTTTAACAGTTTGAGCAAATGCACAAGGGTGGTAAAGTGTGAGTCAGTGGGGCATGGGGTATAATTAATGCTAGTTGTCTACAGCTGCAGAAGCTGCAGAATTAACTAGAAAAAAACTTGGAAAGATAAGTGTTCTTTCAATGAAAGTTAGTGTAATAATTAGTTCACTTGGCACAGAAAATTTAGTTTGAAAAATTTTCAGTAGGAGAGTGGAATTAAAGACAGTTTTAGAAATGTGTGCTTTCAGCAGCTTGAGAAACACTTTGGAGGGGAGAGAAGTTAAAGAGATCACAGTCAGAAAAAGAAATCTGGAGGCTGGTGAAATATCTGATTAAAATTAATGAAGCATGCATTAGGGAAACAACATTTGAAATGAACAAGAATGGATATAAGAGATATTTCAGAGCTGATGGTGCCAGGAGTTGGAAATTGAATAATGGGGGACCAAAAAATGGAACTATGGAGAGTGTAGAAGATTTTGGGGGAAGGGAAACAGATTTATTTTGCACGTACAAAGTTTGAAGTTTAAGTGTGCTATCCAATGGAATGTTAGCTGAGGGTTGGATATTTCAGAATTAGATCTCGGCAAAGGTTAGACCAAAGATCAATAAAGAAAGGACATTAATGCCATGAAACAGGAAGGAACAAAATTATAATTTTCTTTTTCTTTCAAATTTATAACCTCTTTTCTGCCCCCTTCCTGACTATCCTTAGGTATGCTTGAGCCTTTTCCAATTTATAAAATCCCTGCTCCCTCGATGAAAACTTTGGATCCCAATAACGCCTTTATCTCTTCAGATTTACGTTTATTAAGAGGATAATCTCAAATTCCTCAAGCTCTTCTGACATCTGCCTTCTGTTAACTCCATTTCATTTAAACTAAATTCACTGAGGGGACTATTTAATTCTTATAAAATAAAAAAAAATTCTATTCTGTAATTTCTCACTAGAATTAGCATTGTTTATAGTTTGAAGATACTCTCTTGTCCCTTGATTCTAATTTTCTTCCCATTCTTTTAGCCTTTTGCTTCTCTTTACCTGTTTCTTCTGACATAATAAATTTAATTCAACATTTATTTAGCACCTACTGCCAAATGCTTTTTGAATATTAAGGAAATATAAATAAAAAATAGGACCAGAAGCTCAGAGATGAGAAGAAATCTATCAAGTCCAGCTTAGGTTTCCCAGAGATGTTTCCTAAAAAAGGAATAAGAATTAATTAGGAGAAGATGGGGAATATGAGGAAATATATTAATATATTAAAGGGCTTAAGCAACATATGTGACTATCTCCTGAGTAAAATTTTTTTCCCTTTCTTATATTTTTTATTTCACTTTTTATTTTCTTAAACATTTCAACATCCTTACACTTCCTTCTTAGTCTAAAAACTCCATTATTTGAAATTTCATGGGTCTTTTTCTTCTATTTGTTCTTTCAACTGACTCTTGCTTACAGTGCTTTCTTTCACTACGGACATTATAAGGTCATAATGTAAATTAAGATTAAACAGAGCTTCATTTATGAAACCCTGAGTAGTTTGAACTATGACATACTTCCTGTGAATAAGATTTATGTTGCTCCTGTCACGTAGCTGAGAGGCTTACATGAGATCACCTTGTCATAAGGTCTTTCAATTTGGGTTTTCTGAAAGAACACGTTTATAATGAAAATCCCAAATTCAGAATTAGGCAGAATGGTTGCTAGTATATTTAAGGAGAAACAATATTCTCCCACCTAGCCTGAGAAAGACAAGTTTCCTTGTCATCTTCCTTTGCCAGTGGGTGGAATTATTCTATGTCCTCCTTATACTGAGGGGAATCATACTCTGGATCTGAGTTATGTGGTTTCTCGTGCTGCTTTTTGTTCTGGACAAATTTTGATTTTATCCCAGTTCAGCCTGTGCTTACCAAAACAAGTTTTTGGTTATAGTGGTCAACGAATGTCCAGTGATGCCTTGTGCTCTATTTATATATATATATATATATATATATACATATATATATATATATATATATATATATATATTTTTTTTTTTTTTTTCTTTCCTCCAGGCCTTTTCATTGACTAAAAGCTCAGTTATGCATTTCCCAGTTATGCATTTCTGGGAGTAAGAGATGGTGAGAAAGGTGTTTAGGGAATGTTCATAGTATATCGTTCAACATATTTTTAGAAATATGCCTGCAAATTTGTATTAAAACATAATTTTAATTATGTGCTAAAATTCTAGAATAATTAGCATTTTTTTTTCAAATTTACTAACAACAAATGTGTTTAAAAAGTTTAACATCTTCACTCTCTAATTGTCATTGTCCTGGTTTTCCACATTTTATCTTGTAAAAATGAATATTCAACCCCTTTCCTTATGCCATGCTGTCTTCTTTCCTGTGCATGTCCCTTTTTACACAAATATATCAGTAGCTGGTCAAACTGTCGTTCATGTATATTTTCATTGTAATTATAATGTAGGTTTCACTCTTTCAAAATTTTTAACTGTTGAGCAAATGTTTTCCTCAGCTATTGCCCAATCTGGTTGCACATATAAGTCTTAGCCTATGAACAGATAATGGATGTCTGAGCATGAATTTCCTCATTTAGTTGACTAATAGAAGTCCATATTAGCTTGAATAAGTGCTGAATTTGATTTGGTTGTTGAAGTGCATAATAATGAAATAGATACAATTTAGTTTGATTGTGTTTTTTAAAATTCCCTTTTGTTTTAGGTAATAAGAACTTTAGGAGACAAAATAACTGTTCTTTGAACAGTATTGTTTAAGCATCATATATTAAAATCTTAAAACTCATGTTTGAAATCACAATTAATTGTTACTCCAAGTGTATTCTTTTTTTTTTTTTCAGCTCTTCTTCAAGTGACAATTTCACTTAGCAAAGTAGAGCTTAGTGTGGGTGAATCTAAATTCTTCACATGTACAGGTATGTATAATTTTATAAAGATTTTCAATCACTCCTTTTATGCTTTAATTATTTATAAAATATGTTGGGTAAAGTTTAAGTAGTAAAAACTTAGTTTTCTAAAAATAACATATTACCATTAGATTTATAATGATGAAAAAGTATTATCGTGTTTGAAATATTAGACACCATGGATTTTATTTCCATTCACTCAAGTTATTAATGTTGACTGCCAAACCAATCAGTTTATTTATTTTGAAAGTAACTTGTTATCAAATATAATCCATGCATAATAACTTTAGAATAAATTTAAATTTTATTTCAATCTAAACAGTCATGCTAGGATGAATGTAAAGAAAATAACTGAACTATCTTTATAAATATGCTATGAATAAATCAGATATGACACACAGTATCATAGTTATACTCGAATGAAAATTTTAGAACATGGAAAATTAAATGCACCCCTTTGTTTGATTTTTTTGTTTCTTTGTTTGTTTGTTTTTTTGAGGTACTGGAGGTCAGGGATTGAACTCAGGACCTCATTTGTGGGAAGCCAGTGCTCAACCACTGAGCCACATCAGCCGTCTGAGTTGGTCATTTCATTTGTTTTGCTTGTTGTTTGTTTGTTTTAGGAGGCACCAGGAAAGGAACCTGGGACCTCCCATGTTGGAAGCAGGTGCTCAACTGCTTAAGCCACATCCACTCCCCAAATGTACCCCTTTGAAATGCTAATATGTTTTTTTAATTAGCAAGTTATATAACCAAGCAATCGTTTGCCAGGTTTTTGTGACTGTTAAGCAAAAGTATCATATACCATGATAACCTGTGGAAATATTGTAGGCCTCATTCAGTTTAATCAGATACATGCAGAATTTTTTCACACAACCTATAAATACTTAGATATAAAATGAAAGTTCAACATATTACGTAATTCACAAATAAATACAGTCTAATTCTATTTATAGTCATCAGATTACTTTTTATGCAAGAAGCCTTACTACCTAAACCTTTAAAAAATGAATATTCACTTAGAGCCAAACTTCCTGAGGAGAATATTTTAGATATTTTGCTTTCATTCATTATGTGAAAGCAATTCAAACCTTTGAAATAAAGTTGATATAAATTTATTTTTAAAAGTTGCCTTGCATATGACACGGTTTATAGTACTAAAATTAATAAACATAGAAAAAGTCATCATCATATTTATATTTATGTTCATAGTATAAAACATATATAATATACACATATATGTATATAAATTTGTGATATCACATCTTTTGAAAAAAAGCCCTCCATAAAGTCATAGATTCTTAACACATTTGCCTTCTTCAAGGTCTGAACTGATAGGTCTGTTGATAAATATTTTTGTATATTGGCAAAAACCCAAGAGATGTTTTTAAAGTTAATTATATTCATATTTTTTATAAATATAAACGCATACCCACATAGACACATAGCTTAACTGTATCTCATAATCACAGAATAATAAAATAGTTTAAAATTCAAATTTAAAAATGAAATTATATTCTTTTCATATATTTGCATATCACTATGATATAAATTGCATTATGTAATTAGTTCTGTATATATTAAACAATTTAAATTAAGATATAATTTTAAATTATGAATTAACGTCTTTCAGTTGTACTTTCGTTCTTAATAAGAAAACAAATTTTTTTTTTACATGAAGATGTATAATAAAGTCCCGTAATATACTAATGAAGATGTCCTTGTTTATGTTAAATATAATAATAAAACAAGAATCTAAAAATAAATATCTAGGAAACCTATACAAATAAAATTTGCATGTATTTTCTCCACTACATACGGGGTGATGACTATGTAGATAGAACTCTAAAGTGGCCAGATACCCTAAAACATAGACACGTAAAATTCAATAAAATAAATATATTAAATTAAAACTAGAAAGTAGTACTACTCCCCTAGAGCTACATGAAAGTGTGTCATGCAGAGCACATGGATTTTGATAGCTAAATCTTGAATAAAATAAATCTAATGGAATCTGCCCAATAGTATAATCTTACTAATAAAATAATATGAACTATTTCATTTTAAATTATTTATTAGAGTTGAAAACAATAAGAGAATTTTGACTGTTCTATGAAAATCCGGATAAACGTTCTACAACAAAGATCTCTGTATCATAATGAAATATTTCTCAGAATGTCCTATGTTACTTTATAAAATATATTTTGTATTGTGCAAATATAAAGTCATGCTCTTTTGAACTTTTTTTTTTTTGTAATTTCTCTATGGAGGGAGAAATAAATGCAACAACCCACTACTTCCTCAAAAAGACAATTGAGTTATTCTACAATCACTATAATTTTATGGTTCTACTCAGAAAAACTGAAGATAATATGTCCATCAATCACTTACACTTTAACAAAACATTCAAACTTTTTGCCCAAACACATATAATTTGTTATAAAATAGGATAATTTGTCTCTAAAACTGTTTCTTGGGGATAATGAAACTGAACAATTTTCTTCAAAGAGGTCCAGCAGGTATTAGTTAACTTTATACATTTCCCCAGATATTTTTGAGTTAATAGTGTATCCTTCTACCAAATATACTCCAAGTAATTAGGTGAAATACATCCTTTTGTTGACTAACAGCAAACACAGGAAGCTTCTGCTTTTGCAAAGAGGATAATAACCTAGATTCTGAATTGGAAAATTTAAATAAATGTTTACCTTGTAATGATTTGGTTGTAATTGCCTTTCAGTATAAGTATCATTTCAATGAATTCTAATTATCATATGACTAAATAGTTAACAGTTTTAGATTAAAATGATGAAACTACTCATTTCATTTGTGAAAAGAAAAAAAATAGGACTCCATTTTTAAATTAGTCATTGGTCTTATCTGTATAAGTTTAACAACTTGGGAAATTAACTCAAAATTCAGTGTCATCAAAATTCAGTGTTTTGCAAAATATTCTGTTTTTGTGAGCTCTGTGCTTTATCAAAGAAAAAAGATGCTACTAATTAACTTGACACTAGCTAAAAGAATTAAGTCATTGAAACATGTTTGTAATGATTTCTGCTCAGATGTATCTATCATGTTGTATTTATGTCTCATTCAGTGGTTAAGACAGTTTCAATATTTAAGTGTTATAATAATCCATGGATTGTTAAAGTTCATTCAGTTATCCTAGTTTAAATACCATACAGGAAGTAGCATATGAAACTTTTGGGCTTTTTTTACTCAAACAGGAATGAATCCTCTATGCTGGCTAAATGAGGATGAACATGTGTGCTAACATTTGTGTTTATTTGCAGATTTTCAGTCTTCTTCATATTTACATTTATTTCTAAGTTGTGAAAGGTTGTTACATAATCATGAATGCCAATGCCAAAACAAATACTTAAAACATGTTTTCAAACATTTCTTTGCCATGGCTCTTTCCAGCAATCGGTGAACCTGAGAGTATAGACTGGTATAATCCTCAAGGGGAGAAGATAATTTCAACACAGAGGGTGGTGGTGCAAAAGGAAGGTGTTAGGTCACGATTAACCATCTACAACGCAAATATAGAAGATGCAGGGATATATCGCTGTCAAGCAACAGATTCCAAAGGACAGACCCAAGAAGCTACAGTCGTTTTGGAAATTTACCGTAAGTCATGTGTTTATAAGTTTTGGTTGATTGAAATTTTGTTTTCTTATACAAATACAAGCAAATAAAATATATTTAATTATTTTTAAAGAGCTACTATTCCTTGAGAACTAGAAATGTTTCAGGCAATATTCTATGACATTTATTGATATCCGTTTGATTATATTTTACCATAGTGCATCTCTAAGATCTAATACATAAGTATAAATGTATAATGAGGCAAATTTGGTAGGTTAAAAAATATATACATGGGAATATTTTAAGTTTCTCATGCCTTAAGACCGTTTGGTATATAGAAAATAGTACCTTTTTTAGTGGTATGAAATTTACTGAGGTTACTTTGCCCATCTCAAAGGCCATGATTAGAACAAATGGAATTGCCTAGGTGATAGCCCTGAGAATGAGAATTGGGGAAAGGTCAGTGAACAAGGATACATGGAGAAAGATTCATACTTATCTAGCAGATAATAACATCTAGCAGGGATCATTCACCACCAGACACTTTCATTAACAAGGTTTTCCACATTTCCACTTTATTTTATGACTTGAGATTGATTGCCTGCTACCTTCCTTTCACCTTCTCACATTTAGGAACCATTAACCTCTTTAGGAACACTGCTGATGAAGCCTGACTCCCTGGCTTTGAAACCAGATTCTACCACTTATTTTTGTGACCAGGAGCAAATTGCCTTATCTTTCTGTCTTCAGTGACCCCTACAATTTCTAATTCACAAATGCCAAAAAATTAAATTAGAATGGTCAATTCATAGGCATAGTATATAGAATGATTTTTTATTATTTAAAATAATGTCAAAGAAAGATTCCTAGTTTTTTATTTGCAATGATAAAGAGAGCAAGGTTTTATTTTGCAAGAACAACAACTTACTTTAATGAAAAATTTTCACATATATGCATCCTATGGAATTCTATGCCCAAGAAATTAAGTGGAGGATGGTGAAAGATAAGGAAAGTAAAGTGTTATGAGGTTTCTAATTTATATGAGGAGGTCAGGAAGTTTTCTCGTAAGATTTCATTTGTCCAGAAATAGGTAGCCTGATTTGTTTTTCTCTCTTGCTCCAGAAAAACTGACTTTCAGAGAAATTGTATCTCCTCAAGAATTCAAACAAGGAGAGGATGCAGAAGTGGTTTGCCGAGTCAGCAGCTCACCTGCACCTGTTGTCAGCTGGTTGTATCATAATGAGGAAGTCTCCACTATTTCCGACAGTTAGTATTTTGGTAACTCCCTAAGTTATATGTTCTACTAGCACTGAAATTTTAAAAAGACTTAGTCTACCTGGATGAAAATAGAAAGTAGATTTTTACCACAAAGATCAAAGGACTACTTTGAGACCTAAATAAGGAATTGACAAACTAGAACTTGAGAGTCAAATCCAAACAGCCTGCTATTTTTGGTGAAGTGTTATTGGAACACAGCTATGCCGAATAAAGACACATTGTCCAAGACTGATTTTGTGCATTCTTTAAGAAGCTGCAACATCGATAGTTTGGCCTGCAAACCCTTAAATATTTGCTTTCTGGTGCTTTAGAGTAAAAGTTTGTCAATCCCTGCTGTAGCCTAAAGGAAAGATTAATATATTCCAAGCAGTACAAGGAAACCAAGTCAATGAAGGGGTCAGTCCTGATTTATTCAGATTCTACGTATTAAAGTACAACCATGATCTCTTGATCTGAATATTTATAAACTTAAAATGACATCAATATGAATCCTGTTTATTATTCTGGGACTGTGCTTTCAAGGACACCTATATGTTCTAAATATTATGGTAAGATGTGTATGTGGAAAATAGAGAAGTGCATTTATTCAAATTGTCCATGATTTTGATTTAGAATGAGCTCAAGCTCCAGAATAATATGACATCTGAAATTGAAAGCAAAATTTGCCTACATTATGCTACTTTACCATTGTGTATTGGGAGCATTTATAATTTAAGACATTTTTCAATGCACCTGCATTGTGGAGAGGTACAAAATAATTTAATCTTTTTGAATAATTTCCATTTTAGATGATTCTGTTTCATGTTTCTAAGAGCTGAAACTTCTACAGCGAAAAAGACAGAAAATAAACTTAGTACCTATTTTTGAATTTGTACAGAGTATTTATCATAATCATGTTCAATAGTCTTTTTATAAGTTTGAAAGAATTTTTCTAGACTCAGCATATCCAATGCTTGTCAGTTATTGACTAATATGTTTTTCTCTAACAATAAACTAATTAGAAATAATACTCTAGTTCCTCTTTTTTATTTTAACATAACTGCTTTAGATTTTTTTTTACCAAATTGTTTGGGTAGTTGTGCAACTTTTTTTTTCAGTTTTTTGTCTCTCAAAAATAAATAAAAAGCAATCTTTTATGGCAATTAAAAGACGATGACTAAACATTTTCAGATTGTCCTATCTGGCTTAATGTATACCTTGACCATAGGAAGGTTTGGAAATAACTTATATTTTTAAATGACAGAACAAAAGCCTCAAAGCAAAGATTGATGATCAAGTGTAGTTGTGAAGGTAGGTTGACTTATACTATACCTTTCACATTTTGTTCCCAGCATAGCTTGTTTGAATAATGCAAAGCTAGGCTTACATTTTTGCTCTTATCCTCTCCTTGGCCCTGAAGCTTTGAACAACTTTCCTAATGCTCTGTACCTAATTCATATTCTTCATCTGTAAACAATAATTATATCCATTATAAATAATGGATGCAAATTTTAAATAACGAATTAGACATATGATTAATATTTGTTCAGTGATGAATAACACATTGGACTCTATAGTAGAGGGTTCATAAATGGCATTTATCTTACTTATAATATCTTTTTTCATTCTTTCCCTTCGAGTTTTTCAATCTTGGTAATCAGTTATGGCAAAATTATATGCATTCAGGTAGACATAGAACCATAAAATCCATAGTAGGGAAAGTGATGGGATTTTAACCTAACACTGAATTTCTGAGTAAACAAAACAAAAAAGTATTTTTCTTTTGATACATGGCATAAAAGGATGCAAGTAATATGTAAGAATGGGCCAATTTTCTAACTTTGTAGTATTAGAGGAAGTTGCCATGTAGTATATTATCATAAAATTTGCACATCCATAAAGTATTTATAATTAAAATCTTGACATGACTATATCTTATATGATCCCTTTTAAAAAGCTAATTGAATAAGATTAGATATATATAACTATGGAGAGAACATGTGTGAGAATTTAGAATGATATATTGGATCCAGTTTTGCTACAACTTGTTACAGAGTGTAGTTTAGAGAATCCAAATAAAAGAATGTAAGTTTAAAATACACACCTCCTTAGCTATACTTTTGATCGCAGTTGTGTAGGAGATGTTTCAAAATTAAAATTCCTATAAAATACTTGAAGTGAAAGTTTTCCATGTTGCTGATTGAAAGGAGATCCACATGATAAAGAATCCAAGGATTTGGGTGTAAAGATGACATTTTGTTATAAAAATTGAATATCTTAGTTGTAGTATCATACTGACAGATGGCTATACTATTAACAGATGCCCACTCAACCCTTACCTGTTTGAAAGTTGTCTTTCAAACTTCCTCTATGCTTTGATAATGTCCAGTTGAAGTACACTTCCTGGATCAAAAAGCATGAATAAAATCATCTTGTTCTATTAAAGTTTAAAGTATTCTACTTCTAGTATAAAAGACTCATTCAACAGTTATTGAATACAACATATTCTAGCTACTGTGCTAGCTTTTGGTGATTCAGGGATAAGTAGTTCATTCCCTTTAAAATAGCAATAGTTTAATACTAACATTCCCACAAAAAGACAGAAATACAAATAGGTAAATCAGTGAGAACAAAATATGTTAAGGATTATGATAAGGAAAGTCCAGACGATGATGAAAAATATATACCTAATCTAATTAGGGCAGGGGAGGGATTAAAGAGAAATCTTTTGGGGAGAAATGACCTTTAAATAATTAATAGGGATTAGCCAGACAAAGAGTATTTCAGGACAAGAGAATGCTTTGTGCAACAGCCCAAAAAAGAAAGACAGCTGGTTGTCACATTCCAGAAAACAGAATAGGTTCAAGATAACTAGCACAGGATAACTAGAAATTATAGTATATGTTTAGATATAATATATATTCTAATTGATAAATATAACTAGATTTTGTTAAGAGACTAATAAGAAAGGAAGCTGGAGAGGAATGCTGAGCCAAAACACAGCCTTGACTTTTCGAGAAGCAGTTTGGACTTTATTAAAATGGGTTTTAATCAAGACTGTGAAATGACCAGACATGTTAACTGCAGGCACAGAAAATAGTTATGATTCTAATGAAATAATTGTGAGGGAGATTGAGACTTAGACTAAGTAATGACAAAGGGAGAAGTAATGGGACATGGGGTGGATGGGTTATGGACACTCTCCCTTAGTTATGGTGATGGACCATTAAAGGATGACACAGAATCTGCTTGGACAACTAGTTCTATGAAGAGGCATTCACAGGAGAATGACAGCTGAGAAATTTCAGGAGGATATAGTGAACTATATTTTAGATATGCTGAGATTGAAGTACTTACAACCCTTCCAAGTAGGCATATCTGGTAGATTGTTAAATAGTTGACTCTGAAGCTCAGCAGAATGGTCTGGTCTGAAGAAAATGTGAGAGTCATCAAAAACAGATGGTCATTGAAGAAATACGAGTAGATGAGACCAAGCATGGAGTGTATGTTAGAATGAGAAGAAAAGATGAATTAAAAAAAAATGCTTGAGTCATAAAGCATATACCTTATTGGGTATTATCTGATTTCATTTCTTTTTCTTACTGTAATAATTAAAATGTGGGTTACATATAACTGAGAGAAACAGAAAATATGTAATAGTAAAATATTTCTAAATTCCATAACTGTGACTAAATGATTAAAATGACTACTTCAAATGTTTTCTAAAAACACACATTAATGATGAACATTGGTTTGATAGTTTGCTGTCAGTCCATGGACTTTACATACGTGTTTAGCATTTGGCATGCAATTTTCATATAGTTTATTTTCTGCATGGAGAAAGTTGATTTTATAGTAATTAATTAATTAAACCTTATATATATATTTATATTTAGCAGTTAAAGTTTTCTTAAACTTATACTGTTTTCTCATAGATAATAAAACTAATACATCAAAATGGGCCATATAAAACGGAACTTTTACAATTTAAGACACACTGATATATCCATGTCAAAAATATGTATTGCCTGGGTTGTAATTCTTTCCCTTTTTATATCAAATATTATATTCCTGATTAAAACCCTGCTTCACTTACTATTTTTCTTAATTCAATGATATATAACCATACAGAACATTATATTTTAAAGGCTGATAGACATTTTACTAATCTAGAAAATTCAATATTTCAATCATCTAGGTGTAATTTGGTGCCTTACTCTCTAATTTCTTTTTTTAGTTTTCAATTTACTACTGTTTCTCATTCTAATTTCCAACCACAGACTTGACTAGAATATCCTTTAAGTGGCTTTAAAATGTTATGGTATTTTAGGGGTCTTGCAGTACTGAAGGACTCCTTGTGAGTTTTATTTCAAAATTTATTTCCTTTAGTGAAAAAAATCCATGTATTTAATTTTTCAGAGGTAAAGATCTGCATAAACAGTTCTGCCTCTCTCCTCAGGATCACTCAATAGAACTTACAAACATTATGGAAAACCTTCAAACTCCTGGACTGTAAAGCCCACATGGCTGTAGCCTTATAATCATATTTTGTTTCGGAGGTGGCCTTTAAATCGATCACATTTCCACTTCTTATTATTTATTTCTTCTTAAACAACAAGGCTCTATTTGTTTGCATATTTCAATGACCATCTTTAGTTTGATGACTATTTCTACTTATAGCCCAAACTTCTCCCCTTGCATTAAGAAATTGCTTGGGCAAATTGTCCCAGAATCTGAGTCTTAACACTATAGCAGTTTATTTCTCACTCAAATAAGGTTCAATTGGCAACAGGTGTAGAGGTGGGATTCTACCCTATGCCTTAATTAAGAAGGAGGCCTTACTATTTTCACAAACGTCTTCTCTGATAGCCCTCTCCTCTCTATCAAGACAGCAAATAAGAGGAAGAGAGCAATAAACATTAAAGCAGGCCCAAGAAGTAACTTCTAAGACTATAGATATCACTGTGACTGGGCATCTTAAAATAATGGCGTTTGTATTTGAACAAAAGTTTGAAGTAAGGAGAGGCTGTCTTATTCAGCAGTGTATTTCAAACATATTAACTAACAAAAATATATGCTGTTCAGTGATATATGTGGGTTTGTTAAAGAAATTTGGGATATTGCCTGTATAATTTGTTTCAATGTTCCTTATGTGAAAACATTCTTGACTCCCTAAGAAGGGAAACAGTCTAGCATTGCAACAAAATTAGGATGATGGTAAACTGATACTGGACATTGTAGAGAATAATGTCAGACTGAGAGGCTGTCTAGGCTAGCCAGCTTATTTTAAGCAAAGAATGCATGCTTTTTAATGGCTTATATGTGTGTGTATGCATGTGCACGCACACAATGGAACTGTGAAATAAATTTAATGAAGTCACATCTATTCATTCCTAAAATGAATTATCTCACATTTAGCCAAAAAGAAAAAAGAAAAAAAAATCCCCAACTAAAATTTGAGCTGTAACCTTTTTTTTTAAGTGTATGTTTTTTTAAGTGACTTGAATATTATTCCATCGTTTAGCTGTCTCCTTGGGGCATGCAAACTTACAGGTTTAATTATAGTGTAGGGAAGGATGTTTAATAAATTTTCTAACCTTTCTACATACACAAGTTGCTATATATTTGCAGTCAAAACATTTCATGTCTGCATTATTTAATCTCCCTGCGTTGTTCTTTGTGTATCATTTCTGCATTCAAAGTACCAAGGGGAAAATAATAGCCTAACCACATTATGTGGAAATAAAGTTTTGAATGTATTTTAGTAAAAAGGTATAACAAGGAGGTAAAGGGTAGAAAAAATTGGAATCATAAAATTATATTTTACTTTCAAATTTGAATTTGTTTGTTGATGAAAAGTTTGATATGTCAGACAGGCACCATATTCTAACTACTAGCAGTTTAGAGCACAATGGACCCTACCTTCAATTACTGATATCATTTCCCCTTTGTTTACTTTCCAGATCGGTTTGCTATGTTAGCAAACAATAATCTGCAGATTCTCAACATCAATAAAAGTGATGAAGGTATATACAGATGTGAAGGAAGAGTTGAAGCTAGAGGAGAAATCGACTTCCGAGATATTGTTGTTATTGTTAATGGTAAGCATTGAATAATAATTTATATATATTTTTGCTTCATTTTAGCTATGTTTAAACAGAGAAAAACTGTAAATTTCTCAGTACTCAATACTTCCCCAATAAACCTTTTCTATCCCAGGCAGACATTTTCCCACCTCTTTGATGGCCTCCATTGCATTATAGGCAAGTGTTGTGACTTAATATTTTTTTCTCACAACCCTTTCAAAGAGTTTTTCAGGTATTGAAAGAATGTTGAATAAAACATGATAAAATATCCTACTAGATTTTACTTTTAGATTATATGAATTCTTTTGCTTGAATTCACCTATTTGATATTATTTCTAATTTTCTCAAATTTAATAATTGAATTCATATGGTTACCATCTCAAGTACTAAAGGACATGAATAGTGAAGCTTATGAAATCATGATGCTAACTCTTTACTCAAAAACTTTCCCCCAAACTTGCTTCTCTTGCCTTGTTAACAGGGTATTCTATGAAACCAGAAGACATATTAAAGTCATCCTAGATTTCTCCATTTTATTAATCTAATTTGTCATCAAGGTGTGCCCATTGAATCTCTTTACGTCTTTCAAATGCATTCTATTTTCTTTATCTTCGTGCTTTTCATGAGTTTTCTGCCCTTTCTATTTTTTTTTTTTTTTGCAGTCCTACAACTTGGTTTCCCTGCAGCCATACTCATAAGTCCATCTTTCTCTCCACCAAAGTTTTCAACCCTTAAAATTCTTCAAAATTTACAATTAACTTCATGATAAAATTGAACAACTTTTCATGAACTAAGAGATATAATCCAGCACCTTCCCTAACCACTTTGCCATGGATACCCTAATCTTCAGCCACATGTTGATTATAATTCAGCAATTACAATCAACTCTGGCTTTGATAAGCAGAATATGATTTGCTATTTTTAGAATTGATAAATTATTTAATTGAAGAGTTAGAATGAGGTAGGGTAGAAACACGGGAAAATAAATTTCTGTACTCTCCATCTCCTCACCAAATGCTTCCTTTTTATCTCCTCTGACCCAAAATTAACCCTCCCAACTCCCCTGAGGTAATTTTCCAGTAATTTGAAGAGACTAAAGAACACTGGAAATATTATCTCACAGGGTTACTTGGTCCTTCCTTGGAGCAAAGGTAGTTCAACTACAAATATCATCTAAAAGAGAAAGGAAATATTAAATCAATGCTATTTTTTTTCTTTCTCTCCTTCTCTGAGTCTATAATTAATTGGGATTTGGGAAAAATATAATGGAATAGACCAGGGATAGTATGGACCTGGAAACTAGACAAGCAGGTAGAAATTGTGCAGGTTTATAGGAGAGACTCAGGCACCAAGCCTTTATAGGAGATCTTCTTTTCAGATGCATTTTTAGGAGTGCAGAGTACAATATTTATTAAGGCTTTTATACTCACTGGAAGATTTGACCATCTTTGTGGTAGGAAGAATTCAGTTCATGAAAGAGTTTGATATGTTGTATTGCCAGCTATATACATGTACTTCTATCATCTCTGTATCCATATTACCTATCTCAACCTATATCTACATCTATATCCATCTCTATCTTTATTATATATAATAAGCATAGTTAAAGTTCAGTGGCTATTTGATGTGTTAATTACTGACTTAACTGTCTATTATGCTGTTTCCAAAATAATTTAAGGCGACATATATAAATACAGTTTTATGGGCAGGTCTTTGTGCCTCAGTAGTCTGTTATTAAATAGTATTATATTATCACTTTGTATATATATGAATATATAAATGGTTATTTAAAGTGTTCTATGTTTGTAGAAAACAGCATATAAATAGGCAAGAGTGTTATCATATGTTACACATATATATATGCCATTATACATAGTTTTACACTGAAACCTTAACTCTCAAGTATGATATTAAAAAGAAAATGTTGTCTGGGAGGCATAGCATGCTAACCCTTTATTATCCATTCTGATATTGTAATTTCTAATTTAATAATTGCAATTTAATCTAATTTAATTTATTGCATGTTCTAGTCTGTTTCCATACTTGTGTGGGTCTGAATGCATTCATATTGAGGGAAGGATTATTCATTATAAACCAGTGTCCATAGAACAAAGCTTGAATCTACAAGTCTTTGGTCTGCATTGCAATTGGGATATTTAGTTCTTTATTTCTGTACTTACTTTTTTCAGGGTTCAGAAGGAGGTAAACACTGGGATGAGTTCTTTCATGCTACTCAGATCAAATCACGTAGGTCTTCTGTTTGTGTCAGGCTGCCCTCCCCAAACCAAATCTTCCTCCTCCTATATCCCACTTTCTGCAAACAGAATCAACCACACATCCTCATCGGACCTCCTTTGCTTGAACAATGCTTTATCTCCAGTTCTAATTAGTCACACTTTCCCTTTTTAGTCACAAACTTTCATACCTTAAAATTGTGGATCCTCTCTTCTTCAAAATAAAAGTGTTCACCAAGTCAACTATTGATTTATTCTCCATCTCGATGATGTAGTGAAGACTTAGTTGAGGGAACACATTGAATAATACCACCAGAGATCCATCCTTATCTATCATATATTGTCTTTTGATTAGCTGGAAAAATCATTCTGTTCCAGTCTTATTGACCTTCTTACTGACTCCTTTTTAAATCTTGATCTCTCTCTAAAAGTCCCCTTTTATTGTATTTCTCTTTACTCCTTGAATGCTGTTCAATGACATGTTTGAAGATGCAAAAAAATAACAGTAAAGTAAAAGGCATTATTTGTACCTACATTATCTTCTTTTTCTTCAATTACGAAAGTTGATTCTAGTTTTGTGTTCCTCCCCACAAACTATATTGCAAATCTTCTTTCTTCTTTGCTACTAATTTTTGTATTTATGGTTTTGCCCTTCATGCTCTACCCCTTTCATCAGTCTTCTTCCCTGTCAAGTATAATAAAGCACTGAATAAGTGCTCTAATCATGTTTTTTTCCCATGTACTGTTTCCTCATCAAATCTCAACTCTGTTATAAGCTGTGTTCTTACTGTTTTGCTTGCTTTTTGCAAAACCTTTGCCCACATTTCCACCTACCAACTCATTACTCTCCTTTGTTTGTGCCAGCAGTTGAATATAACCTTGCTGGGTTCCTCAGTAGTATCACCAAGGGTGTTATATATATCCCTACTCTTCTCCATGTGATGTGTAGTGCTTACAGTGAGAAGATCATACATGCTCAGTCCTTTACTCACATGACTTGCTATGGCCAATGGCCTACAAACAACCATAGTATAGACTAAAGCTGAAAATCAAGCATCAAGAACCACTTAATGTTTCTGCTAGATCTCGTGCTCATTTCTTCTGCCATAATAACATCAAGCCCCAAACAGGGACTTCTTCTTCCATGATGAAGACCTGTAGAGAGGAGATACAGCTGATCTGCAGACATGTTTCAGGAGAAAGAACAAAAGCATAATTTTCAAACATTGAGATCTAAGAGTTGGTTGCTATCATAGAAAAGTGGCGAATGCAATTCTGATCTTTTCTCTCCCACATATATAAGCATCTGACCAGAAATTACTTCCCTGAGTTTTCCCAATCCTATTCTCCAGCTCTCCCCTGAGTGTGGTAAATAGTTATGAATTTTTCAGCACTTCATCAAAAATTTAGAAATTCTGCTGGAAATTATTCACTGTATTTCATTATTCCAGTATATTGGATTCACACATATATTCAAAGGTATTTGTGAAGTGCCAGCTACATTTTGCATAATATTAGTTCTAGGAATACTAATAGATCTACCTCAGCATCATTTTCCTCAAGGTGTTTACAGTTTTATCTCGAGAACTTAAAATACAGTTTTGTCTTGACAACTTAATATAATCAAATTTAATATAGTCCTTTATAGTTTATGGGGAAACTGAATACATAAACATATTATATGTACAGTTTAATAAATAATCACAGACTATTTTATAATAATAAGGGACATCTCATGTGTGTCAAGTGAGGAATCTTCCAGGGACCTTATAGAAAAGCTGATGATGAAAAAGAATTATTTAGTAAATTATATAGAGATGAAATAGGCAGATAGAGTAACACCCATAAAAGCAACTAACTATATTTTGTGCGAACAATTCCCATAACTTAACTGTATGAAATACAATATTTTGGGGATATTGATCATAGAGTTTGTCAGTTGGTTCAGGAATTAAGTGGAGATGTAGTCAGAAAGCAAGCATTAGTAGATCATGGGGGACTATGGACACTCCATTAAAAACCTGGACTTTCTTGTATGGGACCATAATAAACTACCAGTGGAGATGGAGGCAGGAGATTATAAATTCAATTGGGAGATAATTTGGACTGTACTAAAAGACACGGAATTGAAAATGAAGATATATGATCAGTTAATGTTTGATGCAAAGACATCATGTTGCATATCTTTCATAGAAGCAAGAGAAATTCAGGCAATTCCAACACTTTTAGTATTTGTTCTGGGGTTCCATTGTTTCAAGTGCAAGAAGTGACCAATGAGGTATGAACTGAAACTTATTTGCTGAATTTTCTAAGTACTAGAGACATTAGAGTAAATAATATCAGTTGAGTAGTCTGCATAAAATTCCAATTGCAGTGACTTGAAGAATGAATATACCCTTACATTCATGAAAGGATGGAGGTACCTAAGTGAAGCCAATAGGTATTACCTCAAATTGTTGAAATCCATTTTCAAATGGGATGTGACAGTTTGAAGTGTTTTTTTTTTTTTCTTTTATGAATCCCACACGATTATATTCTTAAACTAACCTATTCCTGTGTGTGTAGGGACCTTTGATTGCTTTAAATTCAGTTATGGGATCTTTGATTAGATTGATTGATAAGTTCACTTTAGGGCTTTTGATTGGATTAAGTCACTGAGGCATGAGTTAGCTTGGGTCTCTATCCTTGCTGGGTCTGATATTAACAGAGTCACAGAGAGAAAGAGACAGAGAGAAAGAAAGCTGCCATATTGTGCCTTCCATGTGAGAGAGAGTGCTGCAGGTAAATGAATCCTAGAGGCCCCAGATTCAGCAACCAGCAGAGCCAGTTGAATGTTTAATATAGCTGCTAATCTTTTCTGCCTGTTTCTGTCTGTTTCCCATTTAGCCAGGATTCCCTAAATACACTTAATGTAGCAAAATGTCATAATCAGAAACCTATAGAAAAGAATGCATTGATTCAGCGTATTCCTCGTCAGTGCCATATTAAAAGAGAAGGCAAAATTTTCTCATGATTGGAATCAGATCCCTACTTTGAACTCACTTATCACCCAAATGGAGTTTTTTGCTGGACATGTAGGGGTTGACCTCTGTATTTCTATCTAACATTTATTTGATAAGTGCATTCATAAATCCTAGATTATGTTAAAAAAAAAGTTCAAGAAATGTATAGGGGGAAATATTACTACAGTAATGCCAACTTTTACATTTTATAGAACCAATCAGTAAGGTAAAAGAACATTCAAAATACTTCTGACATTATGGAAATGAATGACACTTAAGAAAATTCATGTCTAAATTACTTTGGATAGCTATTTATGAGTTCTGTTCTCAAAAATGTACTGCATTAAAGAATAATTTAGGAAACAATTTCAGGATTTTATTCACCCTGCAAATTACTAATGTCCATTATCTCTTGCCTTATATTTTTGTTTGCATCAGAACCTATGATGTTTAATAAATGTACAGCAATCTATACTATACATATTTATTTAAAAGAAACTAGTTAAGAAGGAGGGAAATTCATTAGAAACAAATTAAGTAGTCTTTCAATTTAGGGAAAAATAATTAGCTTCCTATATTTGATCATCTTTTTAACTAAAGTTTGTGTGTACACTTCATGCAGGTACAGTTCGTTTTAGTAAGATGAAAGAGTTTGTAATCTCTGTCAGAAACATTATTTCCTAATTATGTCTGTCAGGCTGATTTATATTTTCCCTATAAGGCTTAATCCAATCATCATGACTAGCAATCTTTTCTTAAGATCTCATAGCAACTAGGTTAACCATTGTAAATGTTTACCCTGTTTGGATTTTTGAAAGGACTCAACAGAATCCACAGAGCATATTCCTATAAGGTTTTTGTTTAAAAGCAAAGGATGTGATACTGTAAGAAGAAAGGACTGCAAGCAAGTATATAGACTTTAGGATGCAAGCTTAAGGGCAAGATTCCCAAGGACCCTATATGTATACAGAAATGATGTTGTGTCTCTAGCTTAAACCACTGAGATTTGAGTGAGGAATCTAAGAGAAGCCCTCTGTAGGGATACTTAAAGTAAAAATATTAGGTTTCTCAAACCAGATTGCTTAGATCAGTTGCAAAACACCAATACCAAAGCGACTTTGAATTCACTCATTGTGAATTCCCCTGTCCTTATCCTGGCCTAAAGTAAAAATTAAGTATTAAAAATCAAAACCAGACATCCAGGAATCCCCAAAAATAAAGATAGAGCTTCTCCAGCAGAACTGTGAATCAGCTCCATCTCTCCAATTCCTCTATTAGTGAGCTTTCCATATTGACTTGAAATTATCAATTTATGTGTGCAATTTTCTCATATGTCAGACCGCTAAAGCTTTAAGAACAAGGGCAATAGCTTATATAGTCCCAAAGAATACTTTAGAAGTTTGCATATGGAAGGCATTAAATAGCTTTTGGAATGATTTTATTACTTTTTATTTTTATACAAAAATGAGATCTTCTCAATCACAAAATGATATTTACTTGATCTATAATTAATTGTTTAGCTTTTTATCTTTGGGTTAAATAACCCAAATACTTTTACTATTTGCCTAATTATCATGAACACTTTCCCTTCCTTACCCCAGCAGTCTACTAATCCATTTCCAGTTTTATATATATATATATATATATATATGTGTGTGTGTGTGTGTGTGTATTTAATGTCTTTGTTGAGATTTAATTGGCATGCAATAAATTGCAACTTAAAATGTAGGAGTTGGTATGTTTTGGCATATATATATATATATATATATATATATATATACACTCTGTTTTTATATAGTTTTATATATTGAGCTTATATTCTGAAATACTACAAAATTCACTTATCAGTTATATGAGCTGTTTCAGTTTGCTAAAGAATCTGTAGTCACGTTGATTTTCTCATTCTTAATATTGGTAATTGGTGCTTATTCTCTCTCTCTTTTTCTCTCTCCCTCATTCTTTCTCCCCTTCTCTCAGTGTCTCCCTGTCTTTCTATCTCTCTGTCTCTCTCTAGTTGTCTCTATCTAGCCCGTTTTTCTCATAATTAGTCTGACTTGAGGCTTATCAGCTATACTGGTCTTTCAAAGAAGCAGCTTTGGTCTAATTGACTTTCTATTTGCTTTTCTTTCTTTCCATTTTAAAAAGCATTTGTAGTCTGATCCTTATTATTTTCTCTTTTCTACATTTTCTGCGTGGGTTTAGTTTGATTGTGTTTCTCTATTTTCTTAAGATTAAAGCTGAGGACACTGATTTAAAACCTCTTTGTTAGAGAATTCCCTATATATACTGCTTATCTCCATTCAACTACTTTTGATATATTGTGTCTGCATTGCCATTCAGTAAAAATGCTTCCTAATTTTATTTTGATTTCTTATTTGGCCCATGGGTTAATTAGAATTTTATTTCATTTCCAAATATTTTCTGACTTTAATTTCTAATTTGGTTTTATTGTGGTCAGAGAACATAATTTAAAAAGAAAGCTCACAACTTCTCTAATAAATAAATGAAAATAATCACCCTGAATCTTTTCAAAAGTATTGTGTTTTATTTTATGCTCTATCTTGGTACATCTTTCCTGTGCACTTGTAAGGACTATGTAGTCTGTTAATGTTGATTGGTATGGTAATTGTCAAATAGGCTATGATTGTGTGGTTGATAATGTTCAACTCCTCTATCCTTTGTAACTCCCTGTTTACTTTATCAGTTATTGAGAGAGGACTGATTAAATCGCTGGATAAGATGCTGGGTTTTTCTACTTGCATTTTTATCCGTTCGTGCTTTATGAAACTTTGTTATGTGAACAGAAAAGTTCAGAATGTTTATGTCTTCTTGGTGAGTTGACTTATCATTAGGCCATTACCCTATTTATTCCTGGTTCTGAAATCTGTTTTAAATCTACTCTGATGTCAGCCTAGCCAATCCTGTTTTCTTTTGATTAGTGTTAACATGGTACTTATTTTTCCCATTCTTTTAATTTTAACTTAAATATATTTTTTATATTCAAAATGAGTTCCTTGTAAGCAGTATATAGTTTTGTCTTGTTTTTGTTTGTTTGTTTTTAATCCATTCTTACAATCTGCCTTTTGATTGGAGTGTTTATGCAGTTTACATTAAATTTACTGTTGGTTTAATTTCATTTAGAACTATGTTCTTGCTATTTCTTTTCTGTCTTATTTCTTCTTTGTTCTCTATTCTTCTATTTCTGCTTTTTTAGATTTATTGAATTTTTTTATGAATCAATTTAGTTCCTTTCTTGACTCATTAACTAGAACTCATTGTTATTTAGGAAGTCGATTTTCAGTGCCTTCCTTCAAGTGATGTTATACTGCTTCATGTATGGTCTAACAATGTCGGTTCCAATTGACTGTGCTATTGTCACCCTACATTTTACTTGTATGTAAATTATAAATGCTGAATTATGTTGTCTAGGTGTGATGAAAAATTGCCACAGATTTTATTGGTTAATATAAGAAGGAAATTAATATTTTACAATTTCTTTAGGTCAGAAATCCCAGAGGGCTCAGCTGGAATCTTCTCAGAGCATCAAAGTGTCTGTAGCGCTGTGTTCTGGAGACTCTAGGACAGAATCTCTTCCAAGATGATTCAAGTTGTTGGCAGAACTCAGCCCCTTGCTCCTGTAGGACCAAGAGCCCCATTTTCTTTCCAGATATCATCCAGGGGCCGTTCTTAACTCTGAGTGGGCCTTCTCTAGTCCTAACAGATGGGCTGCTATATCTCAGACCCAGCAATGAGGCATCAGGTCTTTCTCACACTGGAATTTCTCTCATTTCTTCCTTTCTGCAGAATCTTCTTCCCTGTAATCTTCTTCCAGGTGGGCTAATGTGATTCAACTCACCTGGATTATACAGGATAATCTCCTCTTTTAAATTCTATTACTTGAATTACATATGCAAAGTGCCTTTTACCATGCAGCATAACATTTTCATAAATGCCAGAGATTCAGGCACTGACATTCAGATAAGTCATTATTCTGCCTATCACAGCCCCACAATTTATTTCTATTTTTTTGCTTTAAATTTTCAGTTAGCTCTTAATGTGACTTTCTTAATAAGAAACAAAAAGCATTTTGTATTTCTCCACTATTTTGTGAATATCCATATTTCCACCTGACAAAATTTTCCATAACCCTGAATGACTTCCTTTAACATTTTATAGAGCAGGTCAGCTTGTGATAACTCATTTCACATACTGGGTACCTGACAGTCTTATTTCAACTTCATTTCAGAAATAAATTTTCACTGAATATAGAATTCTAAATTTTCTTTCAATCTTTTAACAATTATAAACCATTATCTTTGATCTTGGTTCTCATTCTTTCTGATGAGGGTGTCTGCTTTTGTCCTTATTTTGTTCCTCTGTGCATAATTTGCCCCTGCTTCCCTTCTCCCCACTCTCAGCCCTGATTGCATGAAGATTTTTCTCTTAATCACTTCTTCCAAGCAATTTGGATATTATGTGCATTGGTGTCATTTTCTTCATTATTCTTGTAACTTGGCTTTTGTTGAACTCCTTGGAACTGCGCAATATATTTTTCATCACATTTGGATATTTTTCAGTTACTGGGTTTTATAATATTGCTTCCTATCCCATTCACCTTTTGGGACCCAATTTCACATACACAATTCCACTTGAATTTGCTCCATAGCTCCCCAGTGTTTTGTTCATTATCTTTGAGCATTTCCCCCACCACCCACAGTACTTTTTGTGTAGTCTCCCTTTGTATGTGTTAAAGTTCACTAATTTTTTCTTCTGCAGTGTTTAAACTCCTGTTAATCCTATGAAATGTACTTTTCATCTTTGGAGTTTTAATCTATAGAAATTTGAATTTCTAAAATATTTTCCATGCCAGTAATTAATATGATCAATCCATCCACAGGATTTTTTTGAATATGAAGAGTGCAGTTATAGTAACTGCTATTTTGTGCACATATCTGGGTCAATTTCAGTTGATTGTATTTTCTCTTTATAAGTCCATTTCCTGCTTCTTTGCATGATTTGTAATTTCATATTGGACATCAGACATTGTGAATTTTACCTTCTTGCGTGCTGGATATTTTTGTATTTCTTTTAATATTTTAGATATTTGTCCTGGAATGCAGATTAATTATTTGGAAATAATTTAGTCTGTTTTGGTCTCAGATTTAGGTTTAGGTGTGATCAGGACACTGTTTGTCTCAGGACTTATTTTACCTCGTTCCTGAGGAAAAAACCTTCCAAATACCCTACTTGCCACTCCAGGAATGATGAGGCCTTTTACTCTGAGAGGTGGGAATCGGGACTATTCTTGCCATGTAAGCTTTCAGTTTTGTTCCTTCTAATCATTTTGAGTAGGTCTTTATCTTTCATCAGTTAGTTTTTTTTTTTTCATACATGCTCTTATCACTATGTAAGACCCTAAGGGGACTCACTGCAAATCTGAGGAGGTCTTTATGGTTAAGCTCTGTCCTTTGCAGAACTGTGACCTAAGAAATATAGCCACCTTTCCTGCCCAGACTACTAGTTCTACCTTCTAAGCAGAGGGAGATCTACAGACTCCAACTGAGCATCCTTCCCCTTCCCCGCTCCCTGCAGGAGTCACTACAGGCAGTAAACTGGGGTAGTAATTCCCACCCTCCACCCCCCATATTTCAGGGTTCTCTGTTGTATTGAAACCTGCTATTTAGTTAAATATACCTGATTTTTTAGTGGTTTCAGGTAGGTAAATTGGTTTATATTTCTGCATCTTGGCTGGAAGTTGACAGTCTTGTAAATATAATATATTTTAGGGCAATGAATAAAATTTACCCAGTACTCTAAGGCTCTGAATAATGTATCATAGCAATAAGTTTCATTTTGAATGTGGTGTTTCTCACTTATTCCTAAATCCTGATTTCAAAATATTTCAGTCTTCCATTTTATATTGCCTTCAAAGTAATTTGGAATTGATCAATCTACAAATATTTAAATTTCTGCCTATTTTGTTCATGCATTTTATTTTGCAAATAAATTTATTTTAATTTTTTTATTCATTTAACTGTACTCTAGTTTTGACTCTGGACTATTAATGGCAGGATATGTACTTATATACCTATAAGCTTATAAGTAATAAAATGATGTAAATATGGCAGACATTCCAGATGTCTCAATAACATAAAGTGTATAGAAGCTGTGGAATCTGACATTCATGAGAAATAAAGAAAAGTAGTAAGAATTAAATGAATATCCAGAATACAATGAATAGATCAGAGCAATGAGTTAAAGAAAGGATAAGAGTATGATGAATGGAAGTATAAAGAAGCAGATCATGAATATGAGTCAGGATTCTCTTAGAGAGGGAGATTAATAATTTTTCATGCTTTAGAATAATTAGAATCTAACTTATCCAGGGGGCATGGGCTAATTCAGTACATCAGCACATTGAATCTGGTAGATAATTATTTTTTATATTAATAAAAAAATTCACATAACACTATATTTCAAGTTTACATATGTTTGTTTTGAAATTAAAATATTAAAATTAACTTCTTTTTAGTGTAAAGTGCTATATATATATGGTGGTTTATGAATCTATGTGTATATTCAATTCTCTATTCAATCAGTATGTAGAATTTTCCATCACCACAAAACACTCTTTTGTGCTGTCCGTTTGTCATTGTGTCTTTCTTCAACTCCTAATCTTTAGAAATGATTGAACTGTTCTGTCACTATAGTTTGTCTTTCCAAGAATGTCACACAGAATTTGACTATGCAAATTTTTTGACCAGTTTATTCACTCAGAATAATACATTCAGAGACCTGCAAATTATTCCATATATCCAGCTTGAGGAAATTATGAATAGAGCTATTGTAAACGTTTCTGTGCCACCTACGGCATGAACATAAGTTTCTAATTTAACAAGAGTTATATCTAGGAGTGGAAATGCAGGGTCATATGGTAAATGTATGTTAAATTTTATAAAATTGCTGAACTATTTTCCATAGTGGCTATACAATTTTGAATTCTTATCAATAATGTAAGATTAAATTGTTCCACCCTCACCAGCACTTGGTATTGTCATATTTTTTATCTTTGTTTGATTGCTTATTTGCTTTAATTTTAGACATTCTAATAGGTGTATAGTGGTATCTAATGTGGTTTTAATTTACATTTCCCCAATTGCTAATGATAGTGAATATCTTTTCATGGACTTATTTTCCTTCCATATATTCTCTTTAGTGAAATATATGTACACCTTTTGCACATTCTATAAATGATTTTTAAATTTTTCTTATTTTTGAATTTGTTTGTATATACATACACATACACATATACATACACATATATATAATAAAAGACCTGCCTCAGATACGTGATTTGTGCATATATATTCCAGTTTGGAGCTTGGTTTTCATTCCTTTAACAGTGACATACAGAGAGCAAAATATTTTAATTTGGATGAATTCCAAATTATCAAGCTTTTTCTTTTGTGGACCACCATTTGTGTGTCATGTCTAAGAGCCCTTCACTGAACCCAAAGCCATAAAGATTATCTCCTACATTTTCTTCTGAAAGTGTTACATTTTACATTTTAAATTTAAATCCATGATCCATTTGGAATTCGTTTTGTATATATAATGAGGATTGAGTTCAAGTTGTTATATTTGCATATAGATACCTTTATTTCAGCATCATTGCTAGAAACTTATTTTCCTAATTTGAATTGCCTTTGCACATTGTAAAAAAAAATGGGCATATTGCATGAGTGTATTTCTGGACTCTATTCTGTTCCATTATTCTATGTGTCTATCCTTTCAACATTAATACACTGTTATAATTACTGTAGCTTAATAATGTCTTAAGACCAGTTAGTATGATTTCCTCAACTTTGTTGTTCTTTTACATAAATGATTTGGGATGCTAGTTCCATTGTCTTTATTCAAATTGTAGAATCAACCCATCTACAAAAAATTAAAAATATCCTTCAAGGATTTCACTAAGAATTTGCCTTTATATCAAGTTGAGACAATTGATTATTTTTTTCTATGTTGAAGATAGTAATCAATGAATATGGCATGTCTCCCCATATAAAGTCTTCATTTTCTTTAACTAGCATTTTTATGTTTTCATTGTACAGATTCTGTTCATATTTTGTTTGAATAATATGTATTACATTTTGAAGTTATGGTGAATGATTTTTTAAAATTTTGGTTTTCAGTTGTTCTTTGCCAATATGTACATAGAAATATAAATAATGTTTGTATGTTTTCCTTATATCATGTGATCAGGTTGCATTCATCTCTTTGGTATAGCTATATTTTAGGAGATACACTGAGATTTTCAATATAAACAAAATGTACCTGAAATTGAAATGATTATGTTTATTATTTTCCAATTTTATGCCTTTATTTTTTTCTCTGTTACCACTGTGATCGATTTAAAGTATGATATTGAATAGGGGTGTTGAGTGGGGACTTGTTTCCTATCTTAGAAGCATTTATTCTTTTATCTTGTGTCTGTTGTTAGTTGTATGTTTTTGTACATATGCCTTTTATAAGGAAATAATGTGTCCTTATATTCCTTGTTTGCTGTGAGTTATTGTCCTGAATGAATATTGAATTTTGTCAAGTTCTTCTCAGAATCAACTCATATTTTTCTTCTTTATACTGTTAATAAGGTGAATTCTCAATAAAAGCTTTCATAATTTTTCAATGTTGTGCTATCCTTACATTCATGGAATCAACTCCACTGATAGTTTCGTATTATTCATCTTATATATTGCTTGATTTCATTTCCTAATATTTCATTGAAGATACCTTTGCCTATTTTCATGGGCAGTATCATTCTCTCGTTTTCTATAACTATTTTTTCCTGGCTGAAATACCAGTATAATACTCATAAAATTAGTTAAGAAATTTCCCTTCCTCTGATATTTTCTGGAAGAGATTGTGTAGAAATGACGTCACTTGTTTTTTTAATGTTTCATAGAATTCCTTAGAAAAATCTTCTGGTCCTAGAGATAAATTTTCAGTATTCTGAGTAAGTATTATGTGTTTTTAATAGTTACAGGACTATCCAAGTCATCTATTTCATCCTGACTGTTTTTTTTGTTGTTTAGTTTTCAAGGAAGTACTCTATCTCTTCAACACTGGCGAATATATGTACCTAGCATTTTGTCTTTTTATCTTTTTAGGGTCTGTGAAGTCTGTGGTAAAATCCATTTGTTCGTTGTTGAAGTTGGCAATCTGTGCCGTCTCTTCTTTTTTACTTGTGATTCTTGCTTTACATTAACTGTATTGAACTTTAAAAATCTTTCATTTGTTTCATTGATTTTCTCTATTTTTTTCTGTTTTTGATTTCCTTGACATCTGGTCTTATTTCTATTTTTCTGTTCTTTCTGCTGGTTTGGGTTCATTTGTTCTTCCTTATATAATGTCTTAAGCTGGGGCATCATGAAGAAAAATTTTTAATTCATCTAGTTCTCCTTTCAGTACTGGCAGTTTTTGCAACATCTGTTTTGAAGCACTTCTGAGGAATTAATAATCATGTAGAACTATCAGTCTTCAGTGTGAATTGTCCCTTTTATCATTAGGTGTTGTTCACCTTTGTCTCTTGTAATTTTGTTTGTTCTGAAATCCATTTTTTTCTGATATTAATGTAACCACTCTATACTCCTTTTGATTAGTGTTTGCATGGTATGTAGTTTTCTATACTTTTACTTTTTTTTCTTTTCGTTTTTAGTGATTAAATTATTTTTTAATTAGAGAAGTTGGAGGTGTACCGAAAAATCATGCAGAAAACAGAGTCCCCTACATCCCCCTTTGACACCTAGTTTTCCTATTACTAAGACGTTGAATTAGTGTAGAAACTTTGTTACAATTGATGAAACAATATTACTATGATTGTACTATTGACTATAGACCATATTGTACATTAGGGTTCACTATTTGGGTTCCACAGTCCTGAGGTTTCTTTTTTAAATGATAATTCTATAGCATGTATACAATCTAGATGTTCCCCTTTTAACCACTTTAAAATATTTAATTTGATATTGTTAATTATATTCACAATGCTATACTACCATCACCAACATCCATTACAAAACTTTTACTTCACCCCAAATAGAAACTCTGTACCAAATAAGCATTAACTTTTCATTCTCTATCACCATCCTGGCACCTGATAATCTGTATTCTAGTTTCTAACTCTATGAATCTACTTATACTAATGCTTTCATATCAATGAGATTACAAAATATTTGTCCTTTTATGTCTGGTTTATTTCATTCAACATGATGTCTTATGTATTCTTCCATATATTAAAAAGTATCAGAAACTCTCTCCTTTTGAAGGATGAATAATATTGCATTTTATTAGATTTTTTTTTAAAGATTTATTTATTTCTCTCCTCTCCCTCCACCCTGGTTGTCTGTTCTCTCTGTGTATTTACTGTGTGTTCTTTGTCTCCTTCTGTTGTTGTCAGCGGCACAGGAATCTGTGTTTCTTTTTGTGTGTGTGTCATCTTGTTGTGTCAGCTCTCCGTGTATGTGGCGTCATTCCTGGGCAGGCTGAACTTTCTTTTGTGCTAGGCAGCTCTCCTTATGGGGCGCAGTCCTTGTGCATGGGGCTCCCCTATGGCGGGGACACTCCTGCGTGGCATGGCACTCCTTGCGAGCATCAGTACTGCACG